>NC_081762.1:31760744-31800744 GCF_963082965.1 Carassius carassius
TCAGAACGCTGGATTCAAAGCCCAGAGTACTGACCATTACACCATGGAACCGAAACTGCTTGGTTGGAGGCCAACTTGGAAACAGATAGCTCTCTGGCTGTGGGGAAGCAGTTATACAGAGAGGTTGGAACCCAGTGATTTTTGGACAATGGCCCGCCTCAAAAAAGGGAAAAGTGTGGGAGATGTTGCCGAAACCCGGAATCGAACCAGGGACCTTTCGATCTTCAGTCTAACGCTCTCCCAACTGAGCAATTTTGGCCCCCAGACAATAAAAACAGCTGGCCAGTACGGTGAGAGAAACCGCGACCTTGGCGTTATTAGCACCACGCTCTAACCAGCTGAGCTAACTTAGCCATCCGTGTCTGCCTGATTGGAAAAAACCTGCCATAATGTTTGTGAATGCAATGAGACAATAAAGCTTCAGGTTTTAACCTGAACAAGGGCTCGTCCGGGATTTGAACCCGGGACCTCTCTCACCCAAAGCGAGAATCATACCCCTAGACCAACGAGCCTTCTTGCCCAAAGCCAAGAAAAAAGAGCTATTTCAGCATCAACAAAAGAAGGAACATGAACTAATGTGGAAGCAATCAAAGTCCTCGAGACAGTGTGAAAGGCTAACGAATGCAAGTTGGCCTCTTAATTGACCTAAAAATGGGGCTGTATCTAACATGTAGAGGGATGTTAGGGAGGACAGCTGAAACGGTCAGATGTCACTTAGACCAGCGGGTCTCAATTCCAGTCCCGGAAGGGAGGAGGCCAACTTGGAAACAGATAGCTCTCTGGCTGTGGGGAAGCAGTTATACCTGTTCCTCTGGGTGTAACGGGACACAGAAGCAGCAGCGCCGGAGCAGGCGCAGGAGCAGGCGGAGCTGGGCCTGGACCGGATGTCAAAGCACCAGAAGATGGAATCACCATCGACACAGTCATGTCTGGGTTAAGGACTAGTGTGCCTAACAGTGACCCAGGTGCTGAAATGGGCTGCACAACTCCTGCTGCTGTGGGGACGGGTGCGATAGGGCACTCCCTTTTGGCAGAAGTGGGCCGGCGACCCGGTCGCAGAATTGGAGCCTGTCCTTCTCGATTTGGCGGAAGGATAAATTGATGTTTTGGGCCTGATGTTGATGGCACGTCATCCAATTTTTCCCTCGGCAGAGGAAGCTGCGTATCAGCCACATCAATTGGGTCAGATGGAGTCAGTCCCTGGGCGAGGACACTCATTTCCTGATTCTTCTGCTGCCGTTGAAACCTGAAAGTTAATTACTTGAAAAAAAAAAAAAATATATATATATATATATATATATATATATATATGTGTGTGTGTGTGTGTGTGTGTGTGTGTCTGTGTACAGAAGTATTCAGTTCCCTTGAACCAAATAATGTGCCTTGCTTACCACTGAATGAGTGTCCTCTGGTTCAGCTCAAACAGCTGGATCATTGTTTCATCCATCAGCCTTCGACTGTTAAGCACCAGGTCTCGGATGTGGTGGTAATCTGAAAGGATTTTAGACCACCTGGGGGTGCAAACTCCAGCCATCTTGGTCGGTGACTTGTGTAAAGCACACAGCTTCATACAAATGGCCTCAACCAAGCGGCTGGTGCTGGGCCACTGTGCTGGACCCCCAGGATGTCCAATCAGACACCGTTTCACACTCTCCACACCCGGTGTGACTCCGGACCGCTTCGGTGCCTTAAAGCGCCCATGTGTCAGCTGAGGCTGATGTCGAGGCTGATAGTTGACCCGCTGTTTATCAACATCAGGGAGAACTGTCCACAGCTGGATGGCCTCTGTCACCTGCAGGTCGGTGAGGTAAGGAGCCTCACGAAGACCCACCAGGAAACCAGCCAGATCCTGGACCTTGTCCCACCCAGCGATGCCATCAGGTCCAATGACTGCTCCCTAGTAAATGCAGATTAGTGTTAATATACACTTCCAGTCAAAAGCCTTTAAACAGAAATATTTTTTTACATTTTTTAAAGAATTCTGCTCAACAAGCCTGCATTTATTTTATTCAAATACAACAAAAGTCATTATATTGTGAAATAATTTTACTATTTAAAATAAAAATGCTTTCTATTTGAATATAGTTTAAAGTGTAAGTTATTTCTGTGATGCACAGCTGTATTTTCAGCATCATTCCTGAGTCTTCAGTGTCACATGATCTTCAGAAATCATTCAAATATCCAAATTTGTTGTTCTAGAAACCTTTTTTTATTGATATTATTATCATCAATATTTAGAACAGTTGTGTACATTTTGTTCAAGATTCTTTGATGAATAGAAGGATCCAAGATAAGAGTTTATCTGTAATAAAAAGCTTTTTTAACATTATACACTATACCATCCAAAAGTGTGGAGTCAGAACATTTAAATCATTATATATTTAGTATTAAATTATAGAAATTAATACTTTTATTTAGCAAGGACGCATTAAATAGATGATAAAGACATTTATAATGTTACAATATATACTGAACTTTCTATTTATCAAAGAAACCTAAACAAAAAATCTCTAGAAGCTATTTTTAACCTAATAATAATAATAATATAGCACCCGGCACCCGTTTTTTTTAGCAGCAAATTGGAATGATTTCTGAAGAATCGTGTGCCCTGAGTAATGATGTTAAATTCAGCATTGAAATCACAAGACTGAATTACTTTTTTAAATATATTCAAATGGATAGCAGTATAAATAGTAAAAATATTTCAAAATATTACTGCTTTTGTTGTATTTTGAATCAAATAAATGCAGGCTTAAAAAAAAACACCTTGCTTGTAGTGTATTTGGAATAAAACGAGACTGAAACAAAATAAAGCCCTTAGAGTGTCTTACCTGAGCCTCGCCGGAGACACTGCTTCCAGTGTCAGATGGCTGTGACAGCACTGAAGAGGCAGGGGCGAGATACTGTCCCTCTCCTCCAGATGATGTGGACGGCTCAGCCAGTGATGCTGGGGACTGAGGCAGAGGCAAAGATGAGGGGCTGTTTCTGAGATCACGGCAGGGGTCATCCTCATACAGCACTGGAACTGTGATGTCCTCCATGCTCTCTTCCTCAAACCCCTCATCTAGCAGGTCCTGATCATCAACCTCCTCCACCAGCCGGTCTTCCTCCTCTGGGTTCTGGAGCACTGGAGTCAGTGTTTTGCCAGTCTGGCTGTAAAGGTACTCGATTCCCAGCAATTCACCTACAATAATAAAATAATAAAAAAAGAAAAAAGTGCTCTTAATAATTTATCAAGTACATTGGAGGCTAAATAGATAACTTAATAGAATATTGCAAAAGAACAAATTAAATTTCTTACCTGTATATGCTCCAGGAGGGCGATAGCGCTCATCCCAGGGCTTCCCAAAGACTGTTCGGCTAAGCCGGTCCACAGCCTCTCTCATGGCACTGCCATATGTCCGAATGGAGGACGCCCGTTTTATGGCATCTTCCATTCGGTCATCATTCCAACGCATCAAGCCCTCAAGGAGATAGGCCTGAAAATGCGCATCGCTGGCACTGGTTCCTAAAAGTTAAATAATATTAAAAAATATATAAAAAAGGGTTTTATATGTCACATATGTACAATATATGTACTACACATAAGGTGCTCTGAAGTAACTTGTATACTACATTTAATAGAGTTGTGTAACTAAATTAAAAATGATTGTCACTTATTCCTGTATTACTAGTGACTTGTTAGTCAAGACAGCTTTGTCAATGCTAATGACATTAAAAAGTAATTGTAATGTAGAGTGTGACATTTATTAATGCGGCATTACTTTAAAGTGATGGAAGCAGTTACAGTGCTTATATTTTCTACAGAAAAATAATAATCCATATGCATGTAATACCTGGAATAAAACGGTTCAGGTGGAGGTGGAACGACTCCAAGGAGGTAGAGCCACGAGCACACCTGTAGCAGCACAGCTCCACGCTGCCTTTCTTCAATGTCCCTGTCTTCATGTACAGCAGAAAGTCCTCTGGGTCTTGTATACACTGGACGTGCTTGCGCTGTTCCTTCCATATCTGCTGGATCCGTTCGTGGTCCAGCAGAGGAACTCCCAGGGTGTCCTTCCCATCCGCACTGTCAAACTGATCAATCAGTGACCCAATCAATCTGGCGGTCTCCTCCACCCCCCTGGTCCTCCTCCGGCAGTGCAGTGCCAACTCCCTCTGGGTAATGCGAGCACTGACCGCCTTTTCTGAGATGTGGCCAGTCTTCTTTGCCGCCAGGTCACTCTCTTTTGCAGAGCGAAGAGCAGCCACATCCTCTGGATCCCACTGAAAGATGCACGTGGACAGACGTGCCATGAAGATCCCGTAGAGTGGATGAGCCTCTGTCGTGACACCAGCAGCAAATCGCCGCATAAAGTGCCAGATGTCGAGGCGCACTACAAGCTCATCCCACTCCGAAAACATGATCTTCACCCGCGATTGGCCATACTGCCTGCAGCAGTCCCTGTCCACGTACATCACTTTTGGGGCTGCCTCTCCTGCCTCTCGGTAGCGTTTCATCAGACCAGCTGCCATGGAGTCCAGTCCATGTCCCTCGGCAGCTGTCAGCACAGAGACAAGGACCTGGCAGTGTTCATTTCCGACATTTGTGCACCAGGCAGCTGTTCCTGAAGCAGCACCGGCAAGTTTCTTTGTAACCTATTGGGAAAAATAAAAGATGTGCTCTTTATGTATGCACATCACACACATATCCATATCTGGCAAAGTTCTGGATATAAACAGGGCTTTGATACCTTTTTTGTCGAATCCATCTTGAGAACACAGCCAAAGACAGATGTTAATTTGGCCTTGACCTCGTGCAGTCGCCCCAGAACATCCCTGGCATACACGGCTAACAGCCACTTAGGTTTAGGCAGGGCAGGTAAAAGTGGAGGATCAGCAAACACAGGAGGCTGCACAAGGGAGGACCTTGTGAATGGTTCGCAGGCAGTCAGGTACTGCAAGACACGCTGTGTCCATGCCTCACTGTGCTGTTCCATCAGCTTCCTGTAAAGCTGAGTCACACTGTTGCCCAGTGTCCTCTCCCTCATCATCCTCAGCACCCGGTTGTCACATGGGTATCTAAGGAAGCAACAGTATAATCATGCAAATGCTTTAGTTGGTAAAAAATAACCCATATAAAAGCACCTAATAATGAATGATTGTCATTATGAATTACCTGTATGTCAGCAAAGCTGGAAACTGACTGCGGTGGCCCATATCCAGCTGTCCTAGGATGTCCTCAGACCAGGCAGGATATTTCTTTTTGCAGCGTTTGCACTGCAGATACTCAATGGCAAGGTCATACCACCCGTCGATGTCCAAGACCTTACGCACGGTGCGGTAAATTCCTGCCGCTGTTAGTCTGTGCTTACCACAGTCTGGGCGAACACAGACAAGAGGAAATAACCACATCTTCAGCGGCATCCATAAGAAAAGGGGCCGACAGAAGAAGAGGTCAGGTGAGGCAGGGGGCTGAGTGTTTATTAAAGGGGGCTGAGGAGGATACCACCAAAGTTTCAGCTGGGACACTAGTTCTGACTTGCCGGTTCGTGGGTTGGCCTTAAATAGTGTGTTCCGGATCCACTCATGCTGGAAAGGTGGAAGTTGATCTTTCCAGTGACTTGGAAGCTCAGCTGGTAGCTGGCGATGTGAAGGAGCTGGTGCCTTGGCAGTTTCCACTGATGGAGATGGACCAGCACAGTCCTCTGAGTGAATAGTAAAAAACAATAAGGATGACTGTTGCATTTGATAGTAATATGCCATAAATGCAGCGCACAAACAGCCTGCAAAGCACAATTTTTGGACAAGTATTCATAATTATTATGTTATATTTAGGAACGAGAGTGAAGAAAGTGGTACTAGTGTTAAGGAAGCAAAGAACACAGCATACACTATATTAATTTAAGGAGAATGGAATCAGTGCAGCTCACTGAGAATGAGGATCAGATGGAATGGATGAAGGAAAATGTGGTGTGATGAATTAAGTGTAAAGCAACGAAGCCCACGGACATGAAGCATACACACAGATAGAGTAAGGAAAAACTGTTCCTCTAATCATTAGAACAATGAATTTCCACCATCCTGTCTGCTCAGGGAGAGCTGAAGAGTGTGTGAGAAGAGCAAGCGGTGTGAAAAAGTTATCTGGTGATTATCTAACAACGGGTAAGTTCGGAAACGCAAATAAATACACTGACACCTTGAAAAATCCTTACTGTTTTGAAGAAGTGCACTCAAAGAAAGCATCCCGCTTGAGGCATGATATGATATAGTTCTGTATTGTAAACAAAACATATTTTAAAATGTTGATTATTTTCCCCCAAGAAATAACGCTTCTCAGTGTGTTTTCACAAAACATTCTTGTAATATGTGCATTTGTGTCATATGCCACACCTGTATTTAGCTGTGCTTCACATTGTGATGCAGCAAATACCAGCTCCTCATCGTCATCTTCAGCAGTGGGAACAGACTTGCCTGGAGCACAAATGTTAAAACTATCATTGTGAACAATACACAGAGACAAACATATGTAAGATGGTGCTTACTTACCAGTAGCGAAAAGCTGCATGGGGGGCAAATGTTTGGCTGGGGGTTCTGCTGCTGGAGGAGGTAAAGTGGACTGCAATAATGGATCTGGAAACGGCAAGTTGACAAGTTTGCCATAATGATAAATTAATATATGTAGAAATGCTGTAGGTAAAATTCTATATTCACACTCCTACTCACAGGGTTTAACTGGTGATGTGAGTTTTTTCGCCAGCTGTGAAGGCGACAAATTTTTGCCACGTGCCAACATCGCTTTCACAGTTGCGGTCTTCTGTACACCAGTTTGGATAGCTGCAGGTGGAGGTGTAGTGGTTGCAGAAGCACTGGAGGTTGCAGCGTGAGGTGCAGGCTGACGTACGCTGGTGCCCACAGCAGAAGCCCGTCTTTTCAGGACATATGTCTTGAAAATGGCCATGTTGGTTTTGGGCCTGGCATCTGCCTTAACGAGGTACCTGATGAGTGCTTGAGCCTCCTTGCTCTGGTCCTCATAAACATCTTTCATGGACCGGCCCTGGAAGTCACCAAACTCCACCATCAAGCAGCCCTGGTCTCCAGTTGCCCGGGCTTCTGCCTGCATTTCCTGCTTCCTCTGATACTTCTCCACTTCTTCTGCCATCTCTCTAATTTGAGAAGAGTACTGTAGGAACAGTTGTTTATTTTCTGACAGGGGTGTTGTCTGCGCCGTCTCATTGGAAATGCTGAGCACCAAATACACGGCATACCCCAGAGAGTTTTCCAGGAGCCATCTAAATCTCTGGCCCTGGTACTTCCCAAACTGAAGTTTGCAGTGAGCCAGTACTAAAAACTGGTCACTGGGGTCTCCACCGTTTGTGCTGACAAAAGTACTGGCCTCTGACAGCACCTCCTCCTTAGGTTTGGCCCTTCCAGACTCCACATTTTCAAGGCGCCTCGCCTCCGCCGAAGGTGCCATGAGGAGTCGGCTTGATGTTGCCGATTGCCGTTGAAAAGAGGCATATGCATACATTTTCTGAAATGAAAATCAGAAAAAGACTACTACCTTTTGCAATCTATAAGACACCTGTATGTTAGGTGTGTAACAATAATTTAACAAGCTACGCATAAACTATATTACTGTGGTAATAAACATGGCCATGACATAAACTGTCCTGAAGATGAGTTTTCTACAAAGGACAGGAATCCCTGACATATAAAATATGTAACGTCAATATGAAGTCTGAAATGTCCTTTTATTTTCAATGCTGTCATCTTAAACCATGATTACACACACACCAGGCTACAAAATATTACATTAAATATATCATACTTCAAATGTTGTCATCTTACCCCAGGGTTACACCAGGTGCTTTTACCTCTTAAAATCTTAGCCATTTTTCTGTGTTTTTAACTTTCTGGTCTACCTAAATTAAAATGAGCACTATTCCCACATACTTTGGCCCATATGGATACATTTGGCCTTTTTTTGTTTGTTTTTAGTTAAGACTCTCAATGTTTTTTTATAAAAAAAGTCATTATTATTACATTATTTTAGAAAATATCAATTATTTCTTGGTAAATGCAGTTTTCCATATCTCCACAACAATTTGGTAACGATTTTTACAATTAAAATGTGTGTGTGTTATTATGTGTTAATACCAAATATAAATGTAAATAGTTTAATCATTATTTTCATACATAGGGCCCAGAAACCATGATTTCTTAGACAATAAACACATCATTGTTGGCAGTAGCATAGCTTAATTAGCTGACGGTCGATAAATTTAACTTATCTGATCATTTATCATGTGAAAAGTTACAGGTTCACAGGTACTGAAGAAAGCATGAACTGTACACGCTAGCTAGCTATACTGACACGATTCATTTACCAAAAATACACACTGTATATGAACAAATAATGACCAGTTTTCAATGAATAAAGTAATAGCTTTACCTTTAACAAAGATGACAACAACGGCGATTGGTCAAAAGGAGGCCACAGGAGAGAAACGCGATTGATCAAAAGTAAGCCACGGAAGAGAAACGCGATTGTTCAAAAGTAAGCCACAGGCGAAACGCGATTGGTCAAAAGTAAGCCACAGGCGGAACGCGATTGGTCAAAAGTAAGCCACAGGCGAAACGCAATTGGCTCATGTGGGCTTACTTTGGGCTTACTTTGGCTCAGTCGGTGGGAAGCAGTAGGCGCGAGAGGTAGCGTGATCGATGCCCGCATTCTCCAAGTTGGCTCCTGCCCTTTTACTCACACATCCCTAGATCAGTGGTTTTCAATCCTGTCCTGGAGGCATCCCTGCCCTGCACATTTCGCATTTCCCCTCATCTAACACACCTGTTTCAAATCATCAGCTCATTAGTAGAGACTGCAAGACCTGATTTGGGTGTGTCTAATAAGGGAGACATACAAAATGTTCAGGGCAGGGGTGCCTCCAGGACAGGTTTGAGAACCACTGCCCTAAAGAGACAGACTGAGCATCGATGCAATGCGGCCACACTCTCTACGTTAGCTTTTTTTGGGCTCACAGCTGCCAAAAAGTATTTCAGACATGGTCCTGTGCAAATTGGTTGCAAAACAGTGCCATTTTACGCACAGTTCCCTAAAGCAGTGGTTTTCAAACCTGTCCTGGAGGCACCCCTACCCTTCACATTTTGAATGTTTCCCTCATCTAGCACACCTGTTTCAAATCATCAGCTCATTAGTAGAGACCGCGAGACCTTATTTGGGTGTGTCTAATAAGGGAGACAATAAAAATGTGCAGGGCAGGGGTGCCTCCAGGACAGGTTTGAGAACCACTGCCCTAAAGAGACAGACTGAGCATCGATGCAATGCGGCCACACTCTCTACGTTAGTTAATTTTTTTGGACTAAAAGGTGCCGAAAAGTATTTCAGACATTGTCCTGCGAAAACTGGTTGCAAAATAGGCAGGGCACCAGAAACATCTGAGACACAACAGGGGCAGTGGGTGTGTCAGGAACCAATGGGTGTGGTGCTGTCGGCCTGGGACAAATTGGCCTTAACTGGGTGGACGTGGCTGAACGCTGAGGGTGTACGGCTGATGGCCAGATTGAAGTTGCTGTGGCAGATGTACAGGTAGCTGAGGGCCCAATCTTTCTAAACTTGGTCTTTGCCTGTCCAGCTGTGTCTGGTGGCATCTGGTAGGTATGCAATTGGTGGCTATATTGTGGAGGCACAACAGGCTGTACTCGTGCACAGGTGCAGCTACATTGGGCACTGGTGCAGCTGAAGGAGCCTGGAAACTGGGAACTGGTGCAGCTGGTAGAACTGGTGGACCTAAAAGGATTAAGTCATCTGATGCCACAA
Source organism: Carassius carassius (assembly GCF_963082965.1). Classification (NCBI taxonomy): domain Eukaryota; kingdom Metazoa; phylum Chordata; class Actinopteri; order Cypriniformes; family Cyprinidae; genus Carassius; species Carassius carassius. Next base: position 31,770,562 of record NC_081762.1, read on the forward strand.
GATTTGCCACTGTGGCTTCCTCTCCAAAGAAATCAATGAAACCCTCATCCCTTTCCACTTGCTCCTCCACATCTATCTCCTCCAGCAAATGAGAGGTCCTCTCAGAGGTAGGGCACATGTCCTCCAGGGGCTGACTATTCTGCCTCAACAAGTACTGTACTCCAATGAGCTCTCCTGAGGAAATATTTGTAACAGAAAACGTTTTTAATGGAAATTATGCAGAAAGGTTTATTCAGAAATGCAGTAAATATTTTGTTGTCCACTTCTGTATGAACAATATATATCTAATTCAGAGGGTATCATAAAAAGACAGGATTACTCTATATTCTACTATGTATTTTATTTTCTCCCCTAAAAACCTAGAACACAGAATAATGTACAAATATTCTGGTAGTATAATTTTTCTCTGATATGTCAAAATTACATTATTACTGTCCAAAAGCAATTGTAATTTTAACAAAAACATGCTACATCAAGAGCTGCATTTATCAAAATATTTTTACCTGTGTATACTGCAGGTCGAGTGAAGCTTGGGACCAATTTCCTGCCATACAACTTATTGTAGTTCTCATTGACAGAGTAAACCAGCTCCCCTGTGTAAGAGCGCAGAGTTGAACCTTCATCTGCAACAGCAGCTTCAGCCCGGTCCTGATTCCAGCGTAATAAACCTTCCAGGAGATAAATCTGGAAGTTCAGGCTGTTTGCGCTGTTCCCTAGAAAAAGAAATAGAAAGCCAAATATTGCTTTGAGAAAATGCAAAACAGAAAATTTAATCTGCAAATATCTTGATAAACATGAATTAGTGGCAAAATGTGGTATATTCTGACATGACAAACCTGGAATAAATCTGCTTAGGTGGCAGTGAAATGATTCCAGGGATGTGGAGCCTCTGGCACAACGATAGGTTTTTAGAACCACCCCACTCTTGTTTGTAGTTCCAGTTTCAGTATAGAGCGGCACATTTGGAGGATCTTGGATACAGGTGACGTGCCGCCTCTGGATATTCCAGATGTGCTGCATTCTCACACTGTCAAGTAGTGGAACACCAAGAGCATCATCAAGAGTGAGATCCCCTGCATCCCACTCAAAAATACAGGATGACAGCCTAGCCATAAAAGTAGGGTACAACTGGTGGGCATCAGTGGTGCACCCTACTGCCAGACGTCGCATAAAATGCCAAATGTCTAGGCGGACGATGACATCGGGCCAGCCGCTGAATCGCCTCTTCAATTTAGTCTCTCCCACTGTCTTGCAACAATCACAGTCCACATAAATGACAGTGGGAGGATCAACACCAGCACTCCGGTATCGCTCCATGAGCCCTGCAGCCATGTGGTTTAACCCAGCCCCTTCATTCGCAGTCAGGACACTCATCAGCACCTGACCTATCTCATTGCCCACTGAGGTAAGCCACTGTGCTGTGCCTTTCGCAGGCCCGCTCAACTTCTTGGTGATCTGAAAGAAACAATAAGCATAGCAAATAATACAACAGGCATCCAAATCAGTTACACTGAAAAAAATAAAGCTCTCTCGGTTTAAAAATACATTATAGATAAGGGTACAGTCAAGTAAGCAGCTTATCTGACCTTCTTAGTTGAATCCATTTTTAAAATTGATCCATACGTGGATGTTATGCTGGCCTTTATGTGATCGAGCCTGTTGAGAATGTCCTGACTGTATACAGTGAGGAGCCATTTGTAGCTGGGTACTGAAGCAAGTGGTGGTGGCTCCTGGAAGTGCACCGGATGCAGGCCACGATTATCAAAAAAGGCCACACACTCTGATGTGTACCGAAGCGCACGTTTCAACCACTCCTCACTGTGGTTCTCTCTCGGCTGGCCGATGATCCTCACTGGGCCATTCCCCATGCCCCTCTCACGCAGCAAGCGAAGAACCCGAATGTCACAGGCATACCTTGGAAAAAAGTATTCATTTAAGTATCTTATTGTAAGGTATCTAATTATTGTAGGAACTATTTATCAAAAAAGGTAGCACATAAGTGAAAATGACTGCAAAATAATTACTTGCGTGTGAGGATGACCCTGAATTCAGATCGATGGGCCAGGTCCAACTGCTGCAGCACAGCATGACTCCAGGACAGGTAGCTGGTTCTACACCTGGTGCAGATCAGGGTCTCTGTCACCAGGTTGCAGTATCTGTCAATGTCTAACACCTGTCGTACCCTCCTGTGCAGTCCACCACCACACAGCTGTTGCGTGGCACAGGCAGGGTTAGTACACTGGAGCCGCACCTTCCACAGCTTATATGGCATCCAGAGCAAGAGACGCTGTGAAAAAAATCAGGTGTTGGAGCTTGGTGGTACAACAGGGTTGGTGGAGGGGGGTGATACCACAACTGTAGGTTTTCACGCAGCTCCAGCTTTCCCTTTGCACCAACCCTAAAAAGTGCTTCCGACACCCACTTCTGGTCTTGCTGTGGCATTGTCTGTGGCCACAGAAGGGGGAGATCTTCTGGCTGAGATGAGACCTGCTGATATTATCAAAAACACTGGTTTAAATAAAAGCTAAGAGAGCATTAAATGATGAAGACATCTATATATTTTGAATGAACAAAAGAAGGAACATGAACTAACATGGAAGCAATCAAAGTCCTCGAGACAGTGTGAAAGGCTAACGAATGCAAGTTGGCCTCTTAATTGACCTAAAAATGGGGCTGTATCTAACATGTAGAGGGATGTTAGGGAGGACAGCTGAAACGGTCAGATGTCACTTAGACCAGCGGGTCTCAATTCCAGTCCTCGCGCCCCCTGCTCTTCACATTTTGTAAGTTTCTTGTATAGCTTCAGACATTTGTTCCATTCGAACGTAAGTGCCCTGAGAACTGGACATCACATGAAATCCCTCCGTGATTCAAGTTCAAAGCGTATGTATATGTTCAATTCATAGTGAGTAATACAGTGGTGTATCGAGGTATACAGAGGTAAATGATGTCACACTTCTCCATGTGTGAAGAAGTTGCGCAGCACAAATCCATGAACCAATGTTCCAAAGTGAAGTATACTTTGACGGATTTCCCCTGCTCAGGGAGTGGGGAGCAATGAACAGTGTGTAGGGACCATGTCAATCACTAGGAGCTCACTTCTAATGAGCTGATTATCCGAATCAGGTGTGCTAACAAAGAGAGACATGCAAAACATGCAGACCTGGTGGGAGCGAGGACTAGAATTGAGAACCGCTTCCTTAGACTTTAAGTCAGTGTGAGCAAAAGAGGTGAGAAGTTGTCTGCATGATCCGAGTGTTCCAAGGTAGCCTACATAATACAAGAATCCATACACATGCATACTGGCATAAAAAGACCGAGAAGGTCCTTAAACACAAAAGCTTAATCTCTTTGTTAATTCGACAACATAATCTCGGCCAGTGCAAAGGAGCAAGCCCAGAGGAGGGACAGCCTCTTTGCTTCAAACCCATCATCCCCAGCTATGCTCGTCATTCTTGAAAGGCCAGGGGAATTAGCTCAAATGGTAGAGCGCTCGCTTAGCATGCGAGAGGTAGCGGGATCGATGCCCGCATTCTCCAAGTCGGCTACTGCCCTCTTACTCACACATCCCTAGACCAGTGGTTTTCAGTCCTGTCCTGGAGGCATCCCTGCCCTGCACATTTCGCATTTCCCCTCATCTAACACACCTGTTTCAAATCATCAGCTCATTAGTAGAGACTGCAAGACCTGATTTGGGTGTGTCTAATAAGGGAGACATACAAAATGTTCAGGGCAGGGGTGCCTCCAGGAAAGGTTTGAAAACCATTGCCCTAAAGAGACCGACTGAGCGTTGACAGCAATGCTGCCACACTCCCACGTAAGCTTTTTTTGGGCTCATAGCTGCCAAAAAGTATTTCAGACATGGTCCTGTGCAAATTGGTTGCAAAACAGTGCCATTTTACGCACAGTTCCCTAAAGCAGGGGTTTTCAAACCTGTCCTGGAGGCACCCCTGCCCTTCACATTTTGAATGTGTCCCTCATCTAACACACCTGTTTCAAATCATCAGCTCATTAGTAGAGACCGTGAGACCTTATTTGGGTGTGTCTAATAAGGGAGACAATAAAAATGTGCAGGGCAGGGGTGCCTCCAAGACAGGTTTGAGAACAACTGCCCTAAAGAGACAGACTGAGCATCGATGCAATGCGGCCACACTCTCTACGTTAGTTAATTTTTTTGGACTAAAAGGTGCCGAAAAGTATTTCAGACATTGTCCTGCGCAAACTGGTGGCAAAATAGGTCCCACAGAGATTTGAACTCGGATCACTGGATTCAGAGTACAGAGTGCTAACCATTTCACCATGGAACCTTAACTGGTGCAGCTGTTGCTCACAGGGCCACAAACACTGGCACCATCGCCAAACTAGTGCTGTTTTATCTTTTCCTGTGGCAAGAAAGCACACAGGCTCCACCGAGATTCGATCTCAGAACGCTGGATTCAAAGCCCAGAGTGCTGACCATTACACCATGGAACCGAAACTGCTTGGTTGGAGGCCAACTTGGAAACAGATAGCTCTCTGGCTGTGGGGAAGCAGTTATACAGAGAGGTTGGATCCCAGTGATTTTTGGTCAATGGCCCGTCTCAAAAAAGGGAAAAGTGTGGGAGATGTTGCTGAAACCCGGAATCGAACCAGGGACCTTTAGATCTTCAGTCTAACGCTCTCCCAACTGAGCTATTTTGGCTACAACAAACCTCTGCTTAGCAAGCAGGGATTTCAGTGAGATCACCCTACTCTTTGTCGGAGCTAAAGAAAAGAGCAGAGATGAGCCCCCAGACAATAAAAACAGATGGCCAGTACTGCGGTCGAACCCGCGACCTTGGCGTTATTAGCACCACGCTCTAACCAGCTGAGCTAACTTAGCCATCCATGTCTGCCTGATTGGAAAAAACCTGCCATAATGTTTGTGAATGCAATGAGACAATAAAGCTTCACGTTTTAACCTGAACAAGGGCTCGTCCGGGATTTGAACCCGGGACCTCTCGCACCCAAAGCGAGAATCATACCCCTAGGGCAAGCAAAGTCCTCGAGACAGTGTGAAAGGCTAACGAATGCAAGTTGGCCTCTTAATTGACCTAAAAATGGGGCTGTATCTAACATGTAGAGGGATGTTAGGTAGGACAGCTGAAACGGTCAGATGTCACTTAGACCAGCGGGTCTCAATTCCAGTCCCGGAAGGGAGGAGGCCAACTTGGAAACAGATAGCTCTCTGGCTGTGGGGAAGCAGTTATACCTGTTCCTCTGGGTGTAACGGGACACAGAAGCAGCAGCGCTGGAGCAGGCGCTGGAGCAGGCGGAGCTGGGCCTGCACCGGATGTCAAAGCACCAGAAGATGGAATCACCATCGACACAGTCATGTCTGGGTTAAGGACTAGTGTGCCTAACAGTGACCCAGGTGCTGAAATGGGCTGCACAACTCCTGCTGCTGTGGGGACGGGTGCGATAGGGCACTCCTATTTGGCAGAAGTGGGCCGGCGACCCGGTCGCAGAATTGGAGCCTGTCCTTCTCGATTTGGCGGAAGGATAAATTGATGTTTTGGCCCTGATGTTGATGGCACGTCATCCAATTTTTCCCTCGGCAGAGGAAGCTGCGTATCAGCCACATCAATTGGGTCAGATGGAGTCAGTCCCTGGGCGAGGACACTCATTTCCTGATTTTTCTGCTGCCGTTGAAACCTGAAAGTAAATTACTTGTAAAATATATATATATATATATATGTGTGTGTGTGTGTGTGTGTGTGTGTGTGTGTGTGTGTGTGTGTACAGAAGTATTCAGTTCCCTGGAACCAAATAATGTGCCTTGCTTACCACTGAATGAGTGTCCTCTGGTTCAGCTCAAACAGCTGGATCATTGTTTCATCCATCAGCCTTCGACTGTTAAGCACCAGGTCTCGGATGTGGTGGTAATCTGAAAGGATTTTAGACCACCTGGGGGTGCAAACTCCAGCCTTCTTGGTCGGTGACTTGTGTAAAGCACACAGCTTCATACAAATGGCCTCAACCAAGCGGCTGGTGCTGGGCCACTCTGCTGGACCCCCAGGATGTCCAATCAGACACCGTTTCACACTCTCCACACCCGGTGTGACTCCGGACCGCTTCGGTGCCTTAAAGCGCCCATGTGTCAGCTGAGGCTGATGTCGAGGCTGATAGTTGACCTGCTGTTTATCAACGTCAGGGAGAGCTGTCCACAGCTGGATGGCCTCTGTCACCTGCAGGTCGGTGAGGTAAGGAGCCTCACGAAGACCCACCAGGAAACCAGCCAGATCCTGGACCTTGTCCCACCCAGCGATGCCATCAGGTCCAATGACTGCTCCCTAGTAAATGCAGATTAGTGTTAATATACACTTTCAGTCAAAAGCCTTTGAACAGAAATATTTTTTTACATTTTTTAAAGAATTCTGCTCGACAAGCCTGCATTTATTTTATTCAAATACAACAAAAGCCATTATATTGTGAAATAATTTTACTATTTAAAATAAAAATGCTTTCTATTTGAATATAGTTTAAAGTGTAAGTTATTTCTGTGATGCACAGCTGTATTTTCAGCATCATTCCTCCAGTCTTCAGTGTCACATGATCTTCAGAAATCATTCAGATATCCTGATTTGTTCTTCTAGAAACCTTTTTTTATTGATATTATTATCAATATTTAGAACAGTTGTGTACATTTTGTTCAAGATTCTTTGATGAATAGAAGGATCCAAGATAAGAGTTTATCTGTAATAAAAAGCTTTTTTAACATTATACACTATACCATCCAAAAGTGTGGAGTCAGAACATTTAAATCATTATATATTTAGTATTAAATTATAGAAATTAATACTTTTATTTAGCAAGGACGCATTAAATAGATGATAAAGACATTTATAATGTTACAATATATACTGAACTTTCTATTCATCAAAGAAACCTAAACAAAAAATCTCTAGGAGCTATTTTTATTCAAATGGATAGCAGTTATTTTAAATAGTAAAAATATTTCAAAATATTACTGCTTTTGTTGTATTTTGAATCAAATAAATGCAGGCTTAAAAAAAAACACCTTGCTTGTAGTGTATTTGGAATAAAACGAGACTGAAACAAAATAAAGCCCTTAGAGTGTCTTACCTGAGCCTCGCCGGAGACACTGCTTCCAGTGTCAGATGGCTGTGACAGCACTGAAGAGGCAGGGGCGAGATGCTGTCCCTCTCCTCCAGATGATGTGGATGGCTCAGCCAGTGATGCTGGGGACTGAGGCAGAGGCAAAGATGAGGGGCTGTTTCTGAGATCACGGCAGGGGTCATCCTCATACAGCACTGGAACTGTGATGTCCTCCATGCTCTCTTGCTCAAACCCCTCATCTAGCAGGTCCTGATCATCAACCTCCTCCACCAGCCGGTCTTCCTCCTCTGGGTTCTGGAGCACTGGAGTCAGTGTTTTGCCAGTCTGGCTGTAAAGGTACTCGATTCCCAGCAATTCACCTACAATAATAAAATAATAAAAAAAGAAAAAAAGTGCTCTTAATAATTTATCAAGTACATTGGAGGCTAAATAGATAACTTAATAGAATATTGCAAAAGAACAAGTTAAATTTCTTACCTGTATATGCTCCAGGAGGGCGATAGCGCTCATCCCAGGGCTTCCCAAAGACTGTTCGGCTTAGCCGGTCCACAGCCTCTCTCATGGCACTGCCATATGTCCGAATGGAGGACGCCCGTTTTATGGCATCTTCCATTCGGTCATCATTCCAACGCATCAAGCCCTCAAGGAGATAGTCCTGAAAATGCGCATCGCTGGCACTGGTTCCTAAAAGTTAAATAATATTAAAAAATATATAAAAAAGGGTTTTATATGTCACATATGTACAATATATGTACTACACATAAGGTGCTCTGAAGTAACTTGTATACTACATTTAATAGAGTTGTGTAACTAAATTAAAAATGATTGTCACTTATTCCTGTATTACTAGTGACTTGTTAGTCAAGACAGCTTTGTCAATGCTAATGACATTAAAAAGTAATTGTAATGTAGAGTGTGACATTTATTAATGCGGCATTACTTTAAAGTGATGGAAGCAGTTACAGTGCTTATATTTTCTACAGAAAAATAATAATCCATATGCATGTAATACCTGGAATAAAACGGTTCAGGTGGAGGTGGAACGACTCCAAGGAGGTAGAGCCACGAGCACACCTGTAGCAGCACAGCTCCACGCTGCCTTTCTTCAGTGTCCCTGTCTTCATGTACAGCGGAAAGTCCTCTGGGTCTTGTATACACTGGACGTGCTTGCGCTGTTCCTTCCATATCTGCTGGATCCGTTCGTGGTCCAGCAGAGGAACTCCCAGGGTGTCCTTCCCATCCGCACTGTCAAACTGATCAATCAGTGACCCAATCAATCTGGCGGTCTCCTCCACCCCCCTGGTCCTCCTCCGGCAGTGCAGTGCCAACTCCCTCCGGGTAATGCGAGCACTGACCGCCTTTTCTGAGATGTGGCCAGTCTTCTTTGCCGCCAGGTCACTCTCTTTTGCAGAGCGAAGAGCAGCCACATCCTCTGGATCCCACTGAAAGATGCACGTGGACAGACGTGCCATGAAGATCCCGTAGAGTGGATGAGCCTCTGTCGTGACACCTGCAGCAAATCGCCGCATGAAGTGCCAGATGTCGAGGCGCACTACAAGCTCATCCCACTCCGAAAACATGATCTTCACCCGCGATTGGCCATACTGACTGCAGCAGTCCCTGTCCACGTACATCACTTTTGGGGCTGCCTCTCCTGCCTCTCGGTAGCGTTTCATCAGACCAGCTGCCATGGAGTCCAGTCCATGTCCCTCGGCAGCTGTCAGCACAGAGACAAGGACCTGGTCGTGTTCATTTCCGACATTTGTGCACCAGGCAGCTGTTCCTGAAGCAGCACCGGCAAGTTTCTTTGTGACCTATTGGGAAAAATAAAAGATGTGCTCTTTATGTACGCACATCACACACATATCCATATCTGGCAAATTTCTGGATATAAACAGGGCTTTGATACCTTTTTTGTCGAATCCATCTTGAGAACACAGCCAAAGACAGATGTTAATTTGGCCTTGACCTCGTGCAGTCGCCCCAGAACATCCCTGGCATACACGGCTAACAGTCACTTAGGTTTAGGCAGGGCAGGTAAAAGTGGAGGACCAGCAAACACAGGAGGCTGCACAAGGGAGGACCTTGTGAATGGTTCACAGGCAGTCAGGTACTGCAAGACACGCTGTGTCCATGCCTCACTGTGCTGTTCCATCAGCTTCCTGTAAAGCTGAGTCACACTGTTGCCCAGTGTCCTCTCCCTCATCATCCTCAGCCCCCGGTTGTCACATGAGTATCTAAGGAAACAACAGTATAATCATGCAAATGCTTTAGTTGGTAAAAAATAACCCATATAAAAGCACCTAATAATGAATGATTGTCATTATGAATTACCTGTATGTCAGCAAAGCTGGAAACTGACTGCGGTGGCCCATATCCAGCTGTCCTAGGATGTCCTCAGACCAGGCAGGATATTTCTTTTTGCAGCGTTTGCACTCCAGATACTCAGTGGCAAGGTCATACCACCCGTCGATGTCCACGACCTTACGCACGGTACGGTAAATTCCTGCCGCTGTTAGTCTGTGCTTACCACAGTCTGGGCGAACACAGACAAGAGGAAATAACCACATCTTCAGCGGCATCCATAAGAAAAGGGGCCGACAGAAGAAGAGGTCAGGTGAGGCAGGGGGCTGAGTGTTTATTAAAGGGGGCTGAGGAGGATACCACCAAAGTTTCAGCTGGGACACTAGTTCTGACTTGCCGGTTCGTGGGTTGGCCTTAAATAGTGTGTTCCGGATCCACTCATGCTGGAAAGGTGGAAGTTGATCTTTCCAGTGACTTGGAAGCTCAGCTGGTGGCTGGTGATGTGAAGGAGCTGGTGCCTTGGCAGTTTCCACTGATGGAGATGGACCAGCACAGTCCTCTGAGTGAATAGTAAAAAAAAAGCAATAACGATGACTGTTGCATTTGATAGTAATATGCCATAAATGCAGCGCTCAAACAGCCTGCAAAGCACAATTTTTGGACAAGTATTCATAAATATTATGTTATATTTAGGAACGAGAGTGAAGAAAGTGGTACTAGTGTTAAGGAAGCAAAGAACACAGCATACACTATATTAATTTAAGGAGAATGAGGATCAGATGGAATGGAGGAAGGAAAATGTGGTGTGATGAATTAACTGTAAAGCAACGAAGCCCACGGACATGAAGCATACACACAGATAGAGTAAGGAAAAACTGTTCCTCTAATCATTAGAACAATGAATCTCCACCACCCTGTCTGCTCAGGGAGAGCTGAAGAGTGTGTGAGAAGAGCAAGCGGTGTGAAAAAGTTATCTGGTGATTATCTAACAACGGGTAAGTTCGGAAACGCAAATAAATAAACTGACACCTTGGAACATCCTTACGGTTTTGAAGAAGTGCACTCAAAGAAAGCATCCCGCTTGAGGCATGATATGATATAATTCTGTATTGTAAACAAAACACATTTTAAAATGTTGATTATTTTCCCCCAAGAAATAACGCTTCTCAGTGTGTTTTCACAAAACATTCTTGTAATATGTGCATTTGTGTCATATGCCACACCTGTATTTAGCTGTGCTTCACATTGTGATGCAGCAAATACCAGCTCCTCATCGTCATCTTCTGCAATGGGAACGGACTTGCCTGGAGCATAAATGTTAAAACTATCATTGTGAACAATACACAGAGACAAACATATGTAAGATGGTGCTTACTTACCAGTAGCGGAAAGCTGCATGGGGGGCAAATGTTTGGCTGGGGGTTCTGCTGCTGGAGGAGGTAAAGTGGACTGCAATAATGGATCTGGAAACGGCAAGTTGACAAGTTTGCCATAATGATAAATTAATATATGTAGAAATGCTTTAGGTAAAATTCTATATTCACACTCCTACTCACAGGGTTTAACTGGTGACGTGAGTTTTTTCGCCAGCTGTGAAGGCGACAAATTTTTGCCACGTGCCAACAGCGCTTTCACAGTTGCGGTTTTCTGTACACCAGTTTGGATAGCTGCAGGTGGAGGTGCAGTGGTTGCAGAAGCACTGGAGGTTGCAGCGTGAGGTGCAGGCTGACGTACGCTGGTGCCCACAGCAGAAGCCCGTCTTTTCAGGACATATGTCTTGAAAATGGCCATGTTGGTTTTGGGCCTGGCATCTGCCTTAACGAGGTACCTGATGAGGGCTTGAGCCTCCTTGCTCTGGTCCTCATAAACATCTTTCATGGACCGACCCTGGAAGTCACCAAACTCCACCATCAAGCAGCCCTGGTCTCCAGTTGCCCGGGCTTCTGCCTGCATTTCCTGCTTCCTCTGATACTTCTCCACTTCTTCTGCCATCTCTCTAATTTGAGAAGTGTACTGTAGGAACAGTTGTTTATTTTCTGACAGGTGTGTTGTCTGCGTCGTCTCATTGGAAATGCTGAGCACCAAATACACGGCATAACCCAGAGAGTTTTCCAGGAGCCATCTAAATCTCTGGCCCTGGTACTTCCCAAACTGAAGTTTGCAGTGAGCCAGTACTAAAAACTGGTCACTGGGGTCTCCACCGTTTGTGCTGACAAAAGTACTGGCCTCTGACAGCACCTCCTCCTTAGGTTTGGCCCTTCCAGACTCCACATTTTCAAGGCGCCTCGCCTCCGCCGAAGGTGCCATGAGGAGTCGGCTTGATGTTGCCGATTGCCGTTGAAAAGAGGGATATGCATACATTTTCTGAAATGAAAATCAGAAAAAGACTACTACCTTTTGCAATCTAAAAGACACCTGTATGTTAAGTGTGTAACAATAATTTAACAAGCTACGCATAAACTATATTACTGTGGTAATAAACATGGCCATGACATAAACTGTCCTGAAGATGAGTTTTCTACAAAGGACAGGAATCCCTGACATATAAAATATGTAACGTCAATATGAAGTCTGAAATGTCCTTTTATTTTCAATGCTGTCATCTTAAACCATGATTACACACACACCAGGCTACAAAATATTACATTAAATATATTATACTTCAAATGTTGTCATCTTACCCCAGGGTTACACCAGGTGCTTTTACCTCTTAAAATCTCAGCCATTTTTCTGTGTTTTTAACTTTCTGGTCTACCTAAATTAAAATGAGCACTATTCCCACATACTTTGGCCCATATGGATACATTTGGCCTTTTTTTTGTTTGTTTTTAGTTAAGACTCTCAATGTTTTTTTATAAAAAAAGTCATTATTATTACATTATTTTAGAAAATATCAATTATTTCTTGGTAAATGCAGTTTTCCATATCTCCACAACAATTTGGTAATGATTTTTACAATTAAAATGTGTGTGTGTTATTATGTGTTAATACCAAATATAAATGTAAATAGTTTAATCATTATTTTCATTCATAGGGCCCAGAAACCATGATTTCTTAGACAATAAACACATCATTGTTGACAGTAGCATAGCTTAATTAGCTGACGGTCGATAAATTTAACTTATCTGATCATTTATCATGTGAAAAGTTACAGGTTCACAGGTACTGAAGAAAGCATGAACTGTACATGCCAGCTAGCTATACTGACACGATTCATTTTCCAAAAATACACACTGTATATGAACAAATAATGACCAGTTTTCAATGAATGAAGTAATAGCCTTACCTTTAACAAAGATGACAACAACGGCGATTGGTCAAAAGGAGGCCACAGGAGAGAAACGCGATTGATCAAAAGTAAGCCACGGAAGAGAAACGCGATTGTTCAAAAGTAAGCCACAGGCGAAACGCGATTGGTCAAAAGTAAGCCACAGGCGGAACGCGATTGGTCAAAAGTAAGCCACAGGCGAAACGCAATTGATCAAAAGTAAGCCACAGGCGAAACGCGATTGGTAAAAAGTAAGCCACAGGCGAAACGCGATTGGTCAAAAGTAAGCCACAGGCGAAATGCGATTGGTCAAAAGTAAGCCACAGGCGAAACGCGATTGGCTCATGTGGGCTTACTTTGTGCTTACTTTGGCTCAGTCGGTGGGAAGCAGTAGGCGCAAGCGAGAGGTAGCGGGATCGATGCCCGCATTCTCCAAGTTGGCTCCTGCCCTTTTACTCACACATCCCTAGATCAGTGGTTTTCAATCCTGTCCTGGAGGCATCCCTGCCCTGCACATTTCGCATTTCCCCTCATCTAACACACCTGTTTCAAATCATCAGCTCATTAGTAGAGACCGCGAGACCTTATTTGGGTGTGTCTAATAAGGGAGACAATAAAAATGTGCAGGGCAGGGGTGCCTCCAGGACAGGTTTGAGAACCACTGCCCTAAAGAAACAGACTGAGCATCGATGCAATGCGGCCAGACTCTCTACGTTAGTTAATTTTTTTGGACTAAAAGGTGCCGAAAAGTATTTCAGACATTGTCCTGCGCAAACTGGTGGCAAAATAGGTCCCACCGAGATTTGAACATGGATCACTTGATTCAGAGTTCAGAGTGCTAACCATTACACCATGGAACCTTAACTGGTGCAGCTGTTGCTCACAGGGCCACAAACACTGGCACCATCTCCAAACTAGTGCTGTTTTATCTTTTCCTGCGGCAAGAAAGCACACAGGCTCCACCGAGATTCGAACTCAGATCGCTGGATTCAAAGCCCAGAGTGCTGACCATTACACCATGGAACCGAAACTGCTTGGTTGGAGGCCAACTTGGAAACAGATAGCTCTCTGGCTGTGGGGAAGCAGTTATACAGAGAGGTTGGAACCCAGTGATTTTTGGTCAATGGCCCGCCTCAAAAAAGGGAAAAGTGTGGGAGATGTTGCCAAAACCCGGGATCGAGCCAGGGACCTTTAGATCTTCAGTCTAACACTCTCCCAACTGAGCTATTTCGGCTACAACAAACCTCTGCTTAGCAAGCAGGGATTTCAGTGAGATCACCATACTCTTTGTCGGAGCTGAAGCGCAGAGCAGAGATGAGCCCCCAGACAATAAAAACAGCTGGCCAGTACGGGGATCGAACCCGCGACCTTGGCGTTATTAGCACCACGCACTAATCAGCTGAGCTAACCGGCCTGGCTTAGCCATTAGTGTCTGCCTGATTGAAAAAAACCAGCTATAATGTTTGTGAATGCAATGAGACAATAAAGCTTTACGTTTCAACCCGAATCAGGCGTGCTAACAAAGAGAGACATGCAAAACATGCAGACCTGGGGGGAGCGAGGACTAGAATTGAGAACCGCTTCCTTAGACTTTAAGTCAGTGTGAACAAAAGAGGTGAGAAGTTGTCTGCATGATCCGAGTGTTCCAATGTAGCCTACATAATACAATAATCCATACACATGCATACTGGTGTAACAAGACCGAGAAGGTCCTTAAACACAAAAGCTTAATCTCTTTGTTAATTTGACAACATAATCTCGGCCATTGCAAAGGAGCAGGCCCAGCGGAGGGACAGCCTCTTTGCATCAAACCCATCATTCCCAGCTATGCTCGTTATTCTTGAAAGGCCAGGGGAATTAGCTGAAATGGTAGAGCGTTCGCTTAGCATTCGAGAGGTAGCGGGATCGATGCCCGCATTCTCCAAGTTGGCTCCTGCCCTTTTACTCACACATCCCTAGATCAGTGGTTTTCAATCATGTCCTGGAGGCATCCCTGCCCTGCACATTTCGCATTTCCCCTCATCTAACACACCTGTTTCAAATCATCAGCTCATTAGTAGAGACTGCAAGACCTGATTTGGGTGTGTCTAATAAGGGAGACATACAAAATGTTCAGGGCAGGGGTGCCTCCAGGAAAGGTTTGAAAACCATTGCCCTAAAGAGACCGACTGAGCGTTGACGCAATGCTGCCACACTCCGACGTTAGCTTTTTTTGGGCTCACAGCTGCCAAAAGGTATTTCAGACATGGTCCTGTGCAAATTGGTTGCAAAACAGTGCCATTTTACGCACAGTTCCCTAAAGCCATGGTTTTCAAACCTGTCCTGGAGGCACCCCTGCCCTTCACATTTTGAATGTTTCCCTCATCTAACACACCTGTTTCAAATCATCAGCTCATTAGTAGAGACCGCGAGACCTTATTTGGGTGTGTCTAATAAGGGAGACAATAAAAATGTGCAGGGCAGGGGTGCCTCCAGGACAGGTTTGAGAACCACTGCCCTAAAGAGACAGACTGAGCATCGATGCAATGCGGCCACGCTCTCTACGTTAGTTAATTTTTTTGGACTAAAAGGTGCCGAAAAGTATTTCAGACATTGTCCTGCGCAAACTGGTGGCAAAATAGGTCCCACCGAGATTTGAACATGGATCACTTGATTCAGAGACCAGGGACCTTTAGATCTTCAGTCTAACACTCTCCCAACTGAGCTATTTCGGCTACAACAAACCTCTGCTTAGCAAGCAGGGATTTCAGTGAGATCACCATACTCTTTGTCGGAGCTGAAGCGCAGAGCAGAGATGAGCCCCCAGTCAATAAAAACAGCTGGCCAGTACGGGGATCGAACCCGCGACCTTGGCGTTATTAGCACCACGCACTAATCAGCTGAGCTAACCGGCCTGGCTTAGCCATTAGTGTCTGCCTGATTGAAAAAAACCAGCTATAATGTTTGGGAATGCAATGAGACAATAAAGCTTCACGTTTCAACCCGAATCAGGTGTGCTAACAAAGAGAGACATGCAAAACATGCAGACCTGGGGGGAGCGAGGACTAGAATTGAGAACCGCTTCCTTAGACTTTAAGTCAGTGTGAGCAAAAGAGGTGAGAAGTTGTCTGCATGATCCGAGTGTTCCAAGGTAGCCTACATAATACAATAATCCATACACATGCATACTGGCGTAACAAGACCGAGAAGGTCCTTAAACACAAAAGCTTAATCTCTTTGTTAATTCGACAACATAATCTCGGCCATTGCAAAGGAGCAAGCCCAGAGGAGGGACAGCCTCTTTGCATCAAACCCGTCATTCCCAGCTATGCTCGTCATTCTTGAAAGGCCAGGGGAATTAGCTGAAATGGTAGAGCGTTCGCTTAGCATTCGAGAGGTAGCGGGATCGATGCCCGCATTCTCCAAGTTGGCTCCTGCCCTTTTACTCACACATCCCTAGATCAGTGGTTTTCAATCCTGTCCTGGAGGCATCCCTGCCCTGCACATTTCGCATTTCCCCTCATCTAACACACCTGTTTCAAATCATCAGCTCATTAGTAGAGACTGCAAGACCTGATTTGGGTGTGTCTAATAAGGGAGACATACAAAATGTTCAGGGCAGGGGTGCCTCCAGGAAAGGTTTGAAAACCATTGCCCTAAAGAGACCGACTGAGCGTTGACGCAATGCTGCCACACTCCGACGTTAGCTTTTTTTGGGCTCACAGCTGCCAAAAGGTATTTCAGACATGGTCCTGTGCAAATTGGTTGCAAAACAGTGCCATTTTACGCACAGTTCCCTAAAGCCGTGGTTTTCAAACCTGTCCTGGAGGCACCCCTGCCCTTCACATTTTGAATGTTTCCCTCATCTAACACACCTGTTTCAAATCATCAGCTCATTAGTAGAGACCGCGAGACCTTATTTGGGTGTGTCTAATAAGGGAGACAATAAAAATGTGCAGGGCAGGGGTGCCTCCAGGACAGGTTTGAGAACCACTGCCCTAAAGAGACAGACTGAGCATCGATGCAATGCGGCCACGCTCTCTACGTTAGTTAATTTTTTTGGACTAAAAGGTGCCGAAAAGTATTTCAGACATTGTCCTGCGCAAACTGGTGGCAAAATAGGTCCCACCGAGATTTGAACATGGATCACTTGATTCAGAGTCCAGAGTGCTAACCATTACACCATGGAACCTTAACTGTTGCAGCTGTTGCTCACAGGGCCACAAACACTGGCACCATCGCCAAACTAGTGCTGTTTTATCTTTTCCTGCGGCAAGAAAGCACACAAATCTCGGTGGCAAGAAAGCACACAGGCTCCACCGAGATTCGAACTCAGATTGCTGGATTCAAAGCCCAGAGTGCTGACCATTACACCATGGAACCAAAACTGCTTGGTTGGAGGCCAACTTGGAAACATGGGAACCAGGGACCTTTAGATTTTCAGTCTAACGCTCTCCCAACTGAGCTATTTCGGCTACAACAAACCTCTGCTTAGCAAGCAGTGATTTCAGTGAGATCACCCTACTCTTTGTCGGAACTGAAGAGCAGAGATGAGCCCCCAGACAATAAAAACAGCTGGCCAGTACGGGGATCGAACCCGCGACCTTGGAGTTATTAGCACCACGCTCTAACCAGCTGAGCTAACCGGCCTGGCTTAGCCATCCATGTCTGCCTGATTGGAAAAAAACTGCCATAATGTTTGTGAATGCAATGAGACAATAAAGCTTCACGTTTTAACCTGAACAAGGGCTCGTCCGGGATTTGATCCTCGGTCCCACCGAGATTTGAACTCGGATCACTGGATTCAGAGTCCAAAGTGCTAACCATTACACCATGTAACCTTAACTGGTGCAGCTGTTACTCACAGGGCCACAAACACTGGCACCATCGCCAAACTAGTGCTGTTTTATCTTTTCCTGCGGCAAGAAAGCACACAGGCTCCACCGAGATTCGAACTCAGATTGCTGGATTCAAAGCCCAGAGTGCTGACCATTACATTATGGAACCAAAACTGCTTGGTTGGAGGCCAACTTGGAAACAGATAGCTCTCTGGCTGTGGGGAAGCAGTTATACAGAGAGGTTGGAACCCAGTGATTTTTGGTCAATGGCCCGCCTCAAAAAAGGGAAAAGTGTGGGAGATGTTGCCGAAACCCGGGATCGAACCAGGGACCTTCAGATCTTCAGTCTAACGCTCTCCCAACTGAGCTATTTCGGCTACAACAAAACCTCTGCTTAGCAAGCAGTGATTTCAGTGAGATCACCCTACTCTTTGTCGGAACTGAAGAGCAGAGATGAGCCCCCAGACAATAAAAACAGCTGGCCAGTACGGGGATCGAACCCGCGACCTTGGCGTTATTAGCACCACGCTCTAACCAGCTGAGCTAACCGGCCTGGCTTAGCCATCCATGTCTGCCTGATTGGAAAAAAACTGCCATAATGTTTGTGAATGCAATGAGACAATAAAGCTTCACGTTTTAACCTGAACAAGGGCTCGTCCGGGATTTGAACCCGGGACCTCTCGCACCCAAAGCGAGAATCATACCCCTAGACCAACGAGCCTTCTTTCCCTAAGCCAAGAAAAAAGAGCTATTCCAGCATCAACAAAAGAAGGAACATGAACTAACGTGGAAGCAATCAAAGTCCTTGAGACAGTGTGAAAGGCTAACGAATGCAAGTTGGCCTCTTAATTGACCTAAAAATGGGGCTGTATCTAACATGTAGAGGGATGTTAGGGAGGACAGCTGAAACGGTCAGATGTCACTTAGACCAGCGGGTCTCAATTCCAGTCCTCGCGCCCCCTGCTCTTCACATTTTGTAAGTTTCTTGTATAGCTTCAGACATTTGTTCCATTCGAACGTAAGTGCCCTGAGAACTGGACATCACATGACAGCCCTCCGTGATTCAAGTTCAAAGAATATGTATATGTTCAATTCATAGTGAGTAATACAGTGGTGTATCGAGGTATACAGAGGTAAAGGATGTCACACTTCTCCATGTGTGAAGAAGTTGCGCAGCACAAATCCGTGAACCAATGTTCCAAAGTGAAGTATACTTTGTCGGATTTCCCCTGCTCAGGGAGTGGGGAGCAATGAACACTGTGTAGGGACCATGTCAATCACTAGGAGCTCACTTCTAATGAGCTGATTATCCGAATCAGGTGTGCTAACAAAGAGAGACATGCAAAACATGCAGACCTGGGGGAGCGAGGACTAGAATTGAGAACCGCTTCCTTAGACTTTAAGTCAGTGTGAGCAAAAGAGGTGAGAAGTTGTCTGCATGACCCGAGTGTTCCAAGGTAGCCTACATAATACAAGAATCCATACACATGCATACTGGCGTAACAAGACCGAGAAGGTCCTGCGCAAACTGGTGGCAAAATAGGTCCCACCGAGATTTGAACTCGGATCACTGGATTCAGAGTCCAGAGTGCTAACCATTACACCATAGAACCTTAACTGGTGCAGCTGTTGCTCACAGGGCCACAAACACTGGCACCATCGCCAAACTAGTGCTGTTTTATCATTTCCTGCGGCAAGAAAGCACACAGGCTCCACCGAGATTCGAACTCAGATCGCTGGATTCAAAGCCCAGAGTGCTGACCATTACACCATGGAACCAAAACTGCTTGGTTGGAGGCCAACTTGGAAACAGATAGCTCTCTGGCTGTGGGGAAGCAGTTATACAGAGAGGTTGGAACCCAGTGATTTTTTGTCAATGGCCCGCCTCAAAAAATGGAAAATTTTGGGAGATGTTGCCGAAACCAGGGATCGAACCAGGGACCTTCAGATCTTCAGTCTAACGCTCTCCCAACTGAGCTATTTCGGCTACAACAAACCTCTGCTTAGCAAGCAGTGATTTCAGTGAGATCACCCTACTCTTTGTCGGAACTGAAGAGCAGAGATGAGCCCCCAGACAATAAAAACAGCTGGCCAGTACGGGGATCGAACACGCGACCTTGGCGTTATTAGCACCACGCTCTAACCAGCTGAGCTAACCGGCCTGGCTTAGCCATCCATGTCTGCCTGATTGGAAAAAAACTGCCATAATGTTTGTGAATGCAATGAGACAATAAAGCTTCACGTTTTAACCTGAACAAGGGCTCGTCCGGGATTTGAACCCGGGACCTCTCGCACCCAAAGCGAGAATCATACCCCTAGACCAACGAGCCTTCTTTCCCTAAGCCAAGAAAAAAGAGCTATTCCAGCATCAACAAAAGAAGGAACATGAACTAACGTGGAAGCAATCAAAGTCCTCGAGACAGTGTGAAAGGCTAACGAATGCAAGTTGGCCTCTTAATTGACCTAAAAATGGGGCTGTATCTAACATGTAGAGGGATGTTAGGGAGGACAGCTGAAACGGTCAGATGTCACTTAGACCAGCGGGTCTCAATTCCAGTCCTCGCGCCCCCTGCTCTTCACATTTTGTAAGTTTCTTGTATAGCTTCAGACATTTGTTCCATTCGAACGTAAGTGCCCTGAGAACTGGACATCACATGACAGCCCTCCGTGATTCAAGTTCAAAGAATATGTATATGTTCAATTCATAGTGAGTAATACAGTGGTGTATCGAGGTATACAGAGGTAAAGGATGTCACACTTCTCCATGTGTGAAGAAGTTGCTTAGCACAAATCCGTGAACCAATGTTCCAAAGTGAAGTATACTTTGTCGGATTTCCCCTGCTCAGGGAGTGGGGAGCAATGAACACTGTGTAGGGACCATGTCAATCACTAGGAGCTCACTTCTAATGAGCTGATTATCCGAATCAGGTGTGCTAACAAAGAGAGACATGCAAAACATGCAGACCTGGGGGAGCGAGGACTAGAATTGAGAACCGCTTCCTTAGACTTTAAGTCAGTGTGAGCAAAAGAGGTGAGAAGTTGTCTGCATGACCCGAGTGTTCCAAGGTAGCCTACATAATACAAGAATCCATACACATGCATACTGGCGTAACAAGACCGAGAAGGTCCTGCGCAAACTGGTGGCAAAATAGGTCCCACCGAGATTTGAACTCGGATCACTGGATTCAGAGTCCAGAGTGCTAACCATTACACCATAGAACCTTAACTGGTGCAGCTGTTGCTCACAGGGCCACAAACACTGGCACCATCGCCAAACTAGTGCTGTTTTATCTTTTCCTGCGGCAAGAAAGCACACAGGCTCCACCGAGATTCGAACTCAGATCGCTGGATTCAAAGCCCAGAGTGCTGACCATTACACCATGGAACCAAAACTGCTTGGTTGGAGGCCAACTTGGAAACAGATAGCTCTCTGGCTGTGGGGAAGCAGTTATACAGAGAGGTTGGAACCCAGTGATTTTTTTGTCAATGGCCCGCCTCAAAAAATGGAAAATTTTGGGAGATGTTGCCGAAACCCGGGATCGAACCAGGGACCTTCAGATCTTCAGTCTAACGCTCTCCCAACTGAGCTATTTCGGCTACAACAAACCTCTGCTTAGCAAGCAGTGATTTCAGTGAGATCACCCTACTCTTTGTCGGAACTGAAGAGCAGAGATGAGCCCCCAGACAATAAAAACAGCTGGCCAGTACGGGGATCGAACCCGCGACCTTGGCGTTATTAGCACCACGCTCTAACCAGCTGAGCTAACCGGCCTGGCTTAGCCATCCATGTCTGCCTGATTGGAAAAAAACTGCCATAATGTTTGTGAATGCAATGAGACAATAAAGCTTCACGTTTTAACCTGAACAAGGGCTCGTCCGGGATTTGAACCCGGGACCTCTCGCACCCAAAGCGAGAATCATACCCCTAGACCAACGAGCCTTCTTTCCCTAAGCCAAGAAAAAAGAGCTATTCCAGCATCAACAAAAGAAGGAACATGAACTAACGTGGAAGCAATCAAAGTCCTCGAGACAGTGTGAAAGGCTAACGAATGCAAGTTGGCCTCTTAATTGACCTAAAAATGGGGCTGTATCTAACATGTAGAGGGATGTTAGGGAGGACAGCTGAAACGGTCAGATGTCACTTAGACCAGCGGGTCTCAATTCCAGTCCTCGCGCCCCCTGCTCTTCACATTTTGTAAGTTTCTTGTATAGCTTCAGACATTTGTTCCATTCGAACGTAAGTGCCCTGAGAACTGGACATCACATGACAGCCCTCCGTGATTCAAGTTCAAAGAATATGTATATGTTCAATTCATAGTGAGTAATACAGTGGTGTATCGAGGTATACAGAGGTAAAGGATGTCACACTTCTCCATGTGTGAAGAAGTTGCGCAGCACAAATCCGTGAACCAATGTTCCAAAGTGAAGTATACTTTGTCGGATTTCCCCTGCTCAGGGAGTGGGGAGCAATGAACACTGTGTAGGGACCATGTCAATCACTAGGAGCTCACTTCTAATGAGCTGATTATCCGAATCAGGTGTGCTAACAAAGAGAGACATGCAAAACATGCAGACCTGGGGGAGCGAGGACTAGAATTGAGAACCGCTTCCTTAGACTTTAAGTCAGTGTGAGCAAAAGAGGTGAGAAGTTGTCTGCATGACCCGAGTGTTCCAAGGTAGCCTACATAATACAAGAATCCATACACATGCATACTGGCGTAACAAGACCGAGAAGGTCCTGCGCAAACTGGTGGCAAAATAGGTCCCACCGAGATTTGAACTCGGATCACTGGATTCAGAGTCCAGAGTGCTAACCATTACACCATAGAACCTTAACTGGTGCAGCTGTTGCTCACAGGGCCACAAACACTGGCACCATCGCCAAACTAGTGCTGTTTTATCATTTCCTGCGGCAAGAAAGCACACAGGCTCCACCGAGATTCGAACTCAGATCGCTGGATTCAAAGCCCAGAGTGCTGACCATTACACCATGGAACCAAAACTGCTTGGTTGGAGGCCAACTTGGAAACAGATAGCTCTCTGGCTGTGGGGAAGCAGTTATACAGAGAGGTTGGAACCCAGTGATTTTTTGTCAATGGCCCGCCTCAAAAAATGGAAAATTTTGGGAGATGTTGCCGAAACCAGGGATCGAACCAGGGACCTTCAGATCTTCAGTCTAACGCTCTCCCAACTGAGCTATTTCGGCTACAACAAACCTCTGCTTAGCAAGCAGTGATTTCAGTGAGATCACCCTACTCTTTGTCGGAACTGAAGAGCAGAGATGAGCCCCCAGACAATAAAAACAGCTGGCCAGTACGGGGATCGAACACGCGACCTTGGCGTTATTAGCACCACGCTCTAACCAGCTGAGCTAACCGGCCTGGCTTAGCCATCCATGTCTGCCTGATTGGAAAAAAACTGCCATAATGTTTGTGAATGCAATGAGACAATAAAGCTTCACGTTTTAACCTGAACAAGGGCTCGTCCGGGATTTGAACCCGGGACCTCTCGCACCCAAAGCGAGAATCATACCCCTAGACCAACGAGCCTTCTTTCCCTAAGCCAAGAAAAAAGAGCTATTCCAGCATCAACAAAAGAAGGAACATGAACTAACGTGGAAGCAATCAAAGTCCTCGAGACAGTGTGAAAGGCTAACGAATGCAAGTTGGCCTCTTAATTGACCTAAAAATGGGGCTGTATCTAACATGTAGAGGGATGTTAGGGAGGACAGCTGAAACGGTCAGATGTCACTTAGACCAGCGGGTCTCAATTCCAGTCCTCGCGCCCCCTGCTCTTCACATTTTGTAAGTTTCTTGTATAGCTTCAGACATTTGTTCCATTCGAACGTAAGTGCCCTGAGAACTGGACATCACATGACAGCCCTCCGTGATTCAAGTTCAAAGAATATGTATATGTTCAATTCATAGTGAGTAATACAGTGGTGTATCGAGGTATACAGAGGTAAAGGATGTCACACTTCTCCATGTGTGAAGAAGTTGCGCAGCACAAATCCGTGAACCAATGTTCCAAAGTGAAGTATACTTTGTCGGATTTCCCCTGCTCAGGGAGTGGGGAGCAATGAACACTGTGTAGGGACCATGTCAATCACTAGGAGCTCACTTCTAATGAGCTGATTATCCGAATCAGGTGTGCTAACAAAGAGAGACATGCAAAACATGCAGACCTGGGGGAGCGAGGACTAGAATTGAGAACCGCTTCCTTAGACTTTAAGTCAGTGTGAGCAAAAGAGGTGAGAAGTTGTCTGCATGACCCGAGTGTTCCAAGGTAGCCTACATAATACAAGAATCCATACACATGCATACTGGCGTAACAAGACCGAGAAGGTCCTGCGCAAACTGGTGGCAAAATAGGTCCCACCGAGATTTGAACTCGGATCACTGGATTCAGAGTCCAGAGTGCTAACCATTACACCATAGAACCTTAACTGGTGCAGCTGTTGCTCACAGGGCCACAAACACTGGCACCATCGCCAAACTAGTGCTGTTTTATCATTTCCTGCGGCAAGAAAGCACACAGGCTCCACCGAGATTCGAACTCAGATCGCTGGATTCAAAGCCCAGAGTGCTGACCATTACACCATGGAACCAAAACTGCTTGGTTGGAGGCCAACTTGGAAACAGATAGCTCTCTGGCTGTGGGGAAGCAGTTATACAGAGAGGTTGGAACCCAGTGATTTTTTGTCAATGGCCCGCCTCAAAAAATGGAAAATTTTGGGAGATGTTGCCGAAACCAGGGATCTTCAGATCTTCAGTCTAACGCTCTCCCAACTGAGCTATTTCGGCTACAACAAACCTCTGCTTAGCAAGCAGTGATTTCAGTGAGATCACCCTACTCTTTGTCGGAACTGAAGAGCAGAGATGAGCCCCCAGACAATAAAAACAGCTGGCCAGTACGGGGATCGAACCCGCGACCTTGGCGTTATTAGCACCACGCTCTAACCAGCTGAGCTAACCGGCCTGGCTTAGCCATCCATGTCTGCCTGATTGGAAAAAAACTGCCATAATGTTTGTGAATGCAATGAGACAATAAAGCTTCACGTTTTAACCTGAACAAGGGCTCGTCCGGGATTTGAACCCGGGACCTCTCGCACCCAAAGCGAGAATCATACCCCTAGACCAACGAGCCTTCTTTCCCTAAGCCAAGAAAAAAGAGCTATTCCAGCATCAACAAAAGAAGGAACATGAACTAACGTGGAAGCAATCAAAGTCCTCGAGACAGTGTGAAAGGCTAACGAATGCAAGTTGGCCTCTTAATTGACCTAAAAATGGTGCTGTATCTAACATGTAGAGGGATGTTAGGGAGGACAGCTGAAACGGTCAGATGTCACTTAGACCAGCGGGTCTCAATTCCAGTCCTCGCGCCCCCTGCTCTTCACATTTTGTAAGTTTCTTGTATAGCTTCAGACATTTGTTCCATTCGAACGTAAGTGCCCTGAGAACTGGACATCACATGACAGCCCTCCGTGATTCAAGTTCAAAGAATATGTATATGTTCAATTCATAGTGAGTAATACAGTGGTGTATCGAGGTATACAGAGGTAAAGGATGTCACACTTCTCCATGTGTGAAGAAGTTGCGCAGCACAAATCCGTGAACCAATGTTCCAAAGTGAAGTATACTTTGTCGGATTTCCCCTGCTCAGGGAGTGGGGAGCAATGAACACTGTGTAGGGACCATGTCAATCACTAGGAGCTCACTTCTAATGAGCTGATTATCCGAATCAGGTGTGCTAACAAAGAGAGACTTGCAAAACATGCAGACCTGGGGGAGCGAGGACTAGAATTGAGAACCGCTTCCTTAGACTTTAAGTCAGTGTGAGCAAAAGAGGTGAGAAGTTGTCTGCATGACCCGAGTGTTCCAAGGTAGCCTACATAATACAAGAATCCATACACATGCATACTGGCGTAACAAGACCGAGAAGGTCCTGCGCAAACTGGTGGCAAAATAGGTCCCACCGAGATTTGAACTCGGATCACTGGATTCAGAGTCCAGAGTGCTAACCATTACACCATAGAACCTTAACTGGTGCAGCTGTTGCTCACAGGGCCACAAACACTGGCACCATCGCCAAACTAGTGCTGTTTTATCTTTTCCTGCGGCAAGAAAGCACACAGGCTCCACCGAGATTCGAACTCAGATCGCTGGATTCAAAGCCCAGAGTGCTGACCATTACACCATGGAACCAAAACTGCTTGGTTGGAGGCCAACTTGGAAACAGATAGCTCTCTGGCTGTGGGGAAGCAGTTATACAGAGAGGTTGGAACCCAGTGATTTTTTGTCAATGGCCCGCCTCAAAAAATGGAAAATTTTGGGAGATGTTGCCGAAACCCGGGATCGAACCAGGGACCTTCAGATCTTCAGTCTAACGCTCTCCCAACTGAGCTATTTCGGCTACAACAAACCTCTGCTTAGCAAGCAGTGATTTCAGTGAGATCACCCTACTCTTTGTCGGAACTGAAGAGCAGAGATGAGCCCCCAGACAATAAAAACAGCTGGCCAGTACGGGGATCGAACCCGCGACCTTGGCGTTATTAGCACCACGCTCTAACCAGCTGAGCTAACCGGCCTGGCTTAGCCATCCATGTCTGCCTGATTGGAAAAAAACTGCCATAATGTTTGTGAATGCAATGAGACAATAAAGCTTCACGTTTTAACCTGAACAAGGGCTCGTCCGGGATTTGAACCGGGGACCTCTCGCACCCAAAGCGAGAATCATACCCCTAGACCAACGAGCCTTCTTTCCCTAAGCCAAGAAAAAAGAGCTATTCCAGCATCAACAAAAGAAGGAACATGAACTAACGTGGAAGCAATCAAAGTCCTCGAGACAGTGTGAAAGGCTAACGAATGCAAGTTGGCCTCTTAATTGACCTAAAAATGGGGCTGTATCTAACATGTAGAGGGATGTTAGGGAGGACAGCTGAAACGGTCAGATGTCACTTAGACCAGCGGGTCTCAATTCCAGTCCTCGCGCCCCCTGCTCTTCACATTTTGTAAGTTTCTTGTATAGCTTCAGACATTTGTTCCATTCGAACGTAAGTGCCCTGAGAACTGGACATCACATGACAGCCCTCCGTGATTCAAGTTCAAAGAATATGTATATGTTCAATTCATAGTGAGTAATACAGTGGTGTATCGAGGTATACAGAGGTAAAGGATGTCACACTTCTCCATGTGTGAAGAAGTTGCTTAGCACAAATCCGTGAACCAATGTTCCAAAGTGAAGTATACTTTGTCGGATTTCCCCTGCTCAGGGAGTGGGGAGCAATGAACACTGTGTAGGGACCATGTCAATCACTAGGAGCTCACTTCTAATGAGCTGATTATCCGAATCAGGTGTGCTAACAAAGAGAGACATGCAAAACATGCAGACCTGGGGGAGCGAGGACTAGAATTGAGAACCGCTTCCTTAGACTTTAAGTCAGTGTGAGCAAAAGAGGTGAGAAGTTGTCTGCATGACCCGAGTGTTCCAAGGTAGCCTACATAATACAAGAATCCATACACATGCATACTGGCGTAACAAGACCGAGAAGGTCCTGCGCAAACTGGTGGCAAAATAGGTCCCACCGAGATTTGAACTCGGATCACTGGATTCAGAGTCCAGAGTGCTAACCATTACACCATAGAACCTTAACTGGTGCAGCTGTTGCTCACAGGGCCACAAACACTGGCACCATCGCCAAACTAGTGCTGTTTTATCTTTTCCTGCGGCAAGAAAGCACACAGGCTCCACCGAGATTCGAACTCAGATCGCTGGATTCAAAGCCCAGAGTGCTGACCATTACACCATGGAACCAAAACTGCTTGG
Source organism: Carassius carassius (assembly GCF_963082965.1). Taxonomy (NCBI): domain Eukaryota; kingdom Metazoa; phylum Chordata; class Actinopteri; order Cypriniformes; family Cyprinidae; genus Carassius; species Carassius carassius. The sequence continues at coordinate 31,797,874 of NC_081762.1, forward strand.
TTGGAGGCCAACTTGGAAACAGATAGCTCTCTGGCTGTGGGGAAGCAGTTATACAGAGAGGTTGGAACCCAGTGATTTTTTGTCAATGGCCCGCCTCAAAAAATGGAAAATTTTGGGAGATGTTGCCGAAACCCGGGATCGAACCAGGGACCTTCAGATCTTCAGTCTAACGCTCTCCCAACTGAGCTATTTCGGCTACAACAAACCTCTGCTTAGCAAGCAGTGATTTCAGTGAGATCACCCTACTCTTTGTCGGAACTGAAGAGCAGAGATGAGCCCCCAGACAATAAAAACAGCTGGCCAGTACGGGGATCGAACCCGCGACCTTGGCGTTATTAGCACCACGCTCTAACCAGCTGAGCTAACCGGCCTGGCTTAGCCATCCATGTCTGCCTGATTGGAAAAAAACTGCCATAATGTTTGTGAATGCAATGAGACAATAAAGCTTCACGTTTTAACCTGAACAAGGGCTCGTCCGGGATTTGAACCCGGGACCTCTCGCACCCAAAGCGAGAATCATACCCCTAGACCAACGAGCCTTCTTTCCCTAAGCCAAGAAAAAAGAGCTATTCCAGCATCAACAAAAGAAGGAACATGAACTAACGTGGAAGCAATCAAAGTCCTCGAGACAGTGTGAAAGGCTAACGAATGCAAGTTGGCCTCTTAATTGACCTAAAAATGGGGCTGTATCTAACATGTAGAGGGATGTTAGGGAGGACAGCTGAAACGGTCAGATGTCACTTAGACCAGCGGGTCTCAATTCCAGTCCTCGCGCCCCCTGCTCTTCACATTTTGTAAGTTTCTTGTATAGCTTCAGACATTTGTTCCATTCGAACGTAAGTGCCCTGAGAACTGGACATCACATGACAGCCCTCCGTGATTCAAGTTCAAAGAATATGTATATGTTCAATTCATAGTGAGTAATACAGTGGTGTATCGAGGTATACAGAGGTAAAGGATGTCACACTTCTCCATGTGTGAAGAAGTTGCGCAGCACAAATCCGTGAACCAATGTTCCAAAGTGAAGTATACTTTGTCGGATTTCCCCTGCTCAGGGAGTGGGGAGCAATGAACACTGTGTAGGGACCATGTCAATCACTAGGAGCTCACTTCTAATGAGCTGATTATCCGAATCAGGTGTGCTAACAAAGAGAGACATGCAAAACATGCAGACCTGGGGGAGCGAGGACTAGAATTGAGAACCGCTTCCTTAGACTTTAAGTCAGTGTGAGCAAAAGAGGTGAGAAGTTGTCTGCATGACCCGAGTGTTCCAAGGTAGCCTACATAATACAAGAATCCATACACATGCATACTGGCGTAACAAGACCGAGAAGGTCCTGCGCAAACTGGTGGCAAAATAGGTCCCACCGAGATTTGAACTCGGATCACTGGATTCAGAGTCCAGAGTGCTAACCATTACACCATAGAACCTTAACTGGTGCAGCTGTTGCTCACAGGGCCACAAACACTGGCACCATCGCCAAACTAGTGCTGTTTTATCATTTCCTGCGGCAAGAAAGCACACAGGCTCCACCGAGATTCGAACTCAGATCGCTGGATTCAAAGCCCAGAGTGCTGACCATTACACCATGGAACCAAAACTGCTTGGTTGGAGGCCAACTTGGAAACAGATAGCTCTCTGGCTGTGGGGAAGCAGTTATACAGAGAGGTTGGAACCCAGTGATTTTTTGTCAATGGCCCGCCTCAAAAAATGGAAAATTTTGGGAGATGTTGCCAAAACCAGGGATCGAACCAGGGACCTTCAGATCTTCAGTCTAACGCTCTCCCAACTGAGCTATTTCGGCTACAACAAACCTCTGCTTAGCAAGCAGTGATTTCAGTGAGATCACCCTACTCTTTGTCGGAACTGAAGAGCAGAGATGAGCCCCCAGACAATAAAAACAGCTGGCCAGTACGGGGATCGAACCCGCGACCTTGGCGTTATTAGCACCACGCTCTAACCAGCTGAGCTAACCGGCCTGGCTTAGCCATCCATGTCTGCCTGATTGGAAAAAAACTGCCATAATGTTTGTGAATGCAATGAGACAATAAAGCTTCACGTTTTAACCTGAACAAGGGCTCGTCCGGGATTTGAACCCGGGACCTCTCGCACCCAAAGCGAGAATCATACCCCTAGACCAACGAGCCTTCTTTCCCTAAGCCAAGAAAAAAGAGCTATTCCAGCATCAACAAAAGAAGGAACATGAACTAACGTGGAAGCAATCAAAGTCCTCGAGACAGTGTGAAAGGCTAACGAATGCAAGTTGGCCTCTTAATTGACCTAAAAATGGGGCTGTATCTAACATGTAGAGGGATGTTAGGGAGGACAGCTGAAACGGTCAGATGTCACTTAGACCAGCGGGTCTCAATTCCAGTCCTCGCGCCCCCTGCTCTTCACATTTTGTAAGTTTCTTGTATAGCTTCAGACATTTGTTCCATTCGAACGTAAGTGCCCTGAGAACTGGACATCACATGACAGCCCTCCGTGATTCAAGTTCAAAGAATATGTATATGTTCAATTCATAGTGAGTAATACAGTGGTGTATCGAGGTATACAGAGGTAAAGGATGTCACACTTCTCCATGTGTGAAGAAGTTGCGCAGCACAAATCCGTGAACCAATGTTCCAAAGTGAAGTATACTTTGTCGGATTTCCCCTGCTCAGGGAGTGGGGAGCAATGAACACTGTGTAGGGACCATGTCAATCACTAGGAGCTCACTTCTAATGAGCTGATTATCCGAATCAGGTGTGCTAACAAAGAGAGACATGCAAAACATGCAGACCTGGGGGAGCGAGGACTAGAATTGAGAACCGCTTCCTTAGACTTTAAGTCAGTGTGAGCAAAAGAGGTGAGAAGTTGTCTGCATGACC
>NC_081762.1:31805744-31838244 GCF_963082965.1 Carassius carassius
AAGAGCAGAGATGAGCCCCCAGACAATAAAAACAGCTGGCCAGTACGGGGATCGAACCCGCGACCTTGGCGTTATTAGCACCACGCTCTAACCAGCTGAGCTAACCGGCCTGGCTCAGCCATCCATGTCTGCCTGATTGGAAAAAAACTGCCATAATGTTTGTGAATGCAATGAGACAATAAAGCTTCACGTTTTAACCTGAACAAGGGCTCGTCCGGGATTTGAACCCGGGACCTCTCGCACCCAAAGCGAGAATCATACCCCTAGACCAACGAGCCTTCTTTCCCTAAGCCAAGAAAAAAGAGCTATTCCAGCATCAACAAAAGAAGGAACATGAACTAACATGGAAGCAATCAAAGTCCTCGAGACAGTGTGAAAGGCTAACGAATGCAAGTTGGCCTCTTAATTGACCTAAAAATGGGGCTGTATCTAACATGTAGAGGGATGTTAGGGAGGACAGCTGAAACGGTCAGATGTCACTTAGACCAGCGGGTCTCAATTCCAGTCCTCACGCCCCCTGCTCTTCACATTTTGTAAGTTTCTTGTATAGCTTCAGACATTTGTTCCATTCGAACGTAAGTGCCCTGAGAACTGGACATCACATGACAGCCCTCCGTGATTCAAGTTCAAAGAATATGTATATGTTCAATTCATAGTGAGTAATACAGTGGTGTATCGAGGTAAACAGAGGTAAAGGATGTCACACTTCTCCATGTGTGAAGAAGTTGCGCAGCACAAATCCGTGAACCAATGTTCCAAAGTGAAGTATACTTTGTCGGATTTCCCCTGCTCAGGGAGTGGGGAGCAATGAACACTGTGTAGGGACCATGTCAATCACTAGGAGCTCACTTCTAATGAGCTGATTATCCGAATCAGGTGTGCTAACAAAGAGAGACATGCAAAACATGCAGACCTGGGGGAGCGAGGACTAGAATTGAGAACCGCTTCCTTAGACTTTAAGTCAGTGTGAGCAAAAGAGGTGAGAAGTTGTCTGCATGACCCGAGTGTTCCAAGGTAGCCTACATAATACAAGAATCCATACACATGCATACTGGCGTAACAAGACCGAGAAGGTCCTGCGCAAACTGGTGGCAAAATAGGTCCCACCGAGATTTGAACTCGGATCACTGGATTCAGAGTCCAGAGTGCTAACCATTACACCATGGAACCTTAACTGGTGCAGCTGTTGCTCACAGGGCCACAAACACTGGCACCATCGCCAAACTAGTGCTGTTTTATCTTTTCCTGCGGCAAGAAAGCACACAGGCTCCACCGAGATTCGAACTCAGATCGCTGGCTTAGCCATCCATGTCTGCCTGATTGGAAAAAACCTGCCATAATGTTTGTGAATGCAATGAGACAATAAAGCTTCACGTTTTAACCTGAACAAGGGCTCGTCCGGGATTTGAACCCGGGACCTCTCGCACGCAAAGCAAGAATCATACCCCTAGACCAACTAGCCTTCTTTCCCTAATCCAAGGAAAAAGAGCTATTCCAGCATCAACAAAAGAAGGAACATGAACTAACGTGGAAGCAATCAAAGTCCTCGAGACAGTGTGAAAGGCTAACGAATGCAAGTTGGCCTCTTAATTGACCTAAAAATGGGGCTGTATCTAACATGTAGAGGGATGTTAGGGAGGACAGCTGAAATGGTCAGATGTCACTTAGACCAGCGGGTCTCAATTCCAGTCCTCGCGCCCCCTGCTCTACACATTTTGTAAGTTTCTTGTATAGCTTCAGACATTTGTTCCATTCGAACGTAAGTGCCCTGAGAACTGGACATCACATGACAGCCCTCCGTGATTCAAGTTCAAAGCGTATGTATATGTTCAATTCATAGTGAGTAATACAGTGGTGTATCGAGGTATACAGAGGTAAAGGATGTCACACTTCTCCATGTGTGAAGAAGTTGCGCAGCACAAATCCGTGAACCAATGTTCCAAAGTGAAGTATTCTTTGAAGGATTTCCCCTGCTCAGGGAGTGGGGAGCAATGAACACTGTGTAGGGACCATGTCAATCACTAGGAGCTCACTTCTAATGAGCTGATTATCCGAATCAGGTGTGCTAACAAAGAGAGACATGCAAAACATGCAGACCTGGGGGAGCGAGTACTAGAATTGAGAACCGCTTCCTTAGACTTTAAGTCAGTGTGAGCAAAAGAGGTGAGAAGTTGTCTGCATGACCCGAGTGTTCCAAGGTAGCCTACATAATACAAGAATCCATACACATGCATACTGGCGTAACAAGACCGAGAAGGTCCTGCGCAAACTGGTGGCAAAATAGGTCCCACCGAGATTTGAACTCGGATCACTGGATTCAGAGTCCAGAGTGCTAACCATTACACCATGGAACCTTAACTGGTGCAGCTGTTGCTCACAGGGCCACAAACACTGGCACCATCGCCAAACTAGTGCTGTTTTATCTTTTCCTGCGGCAAGAAAGCACACAGGCTCCACCGAGATTCGAACTCAGATCGCTGGATTCAAAGCCCAGAGTGCTGACCATTACACCATGGAACCAAAACTGCTTGGTTGGAGGCCAACTTGGAAACAGATAGCTCTCTGGCTGTGGGGAAGCAGTTATACAGAGAGGTTGGAACCCAGTGATTTTTTGTCAATGGCCCGCCTCAAAAAATGGAAAATTTTGGGAGATGTTGCCGAAACCCGGGATCGAACCAGGGACCTTCAGATCTTCAGTCTAACGCTCTCCCAACTGAGCTATTTCGGCTACAACAAACCTCTGCTTAGCAAACAGTGATTTCAGGGAGATCACCCTACTCTTTGTCGGAAATGAAGAGCAGAGCAGAGATGAGCCCCCAGACAATAAAAACAGCTGGCCAGTACGGGGATCGAACCCGCGACCTTGGCGTTATTAGCACCACGCTCTAACCAGCTGAGCTATCCGGCCTGGCTTAGCCATCCATGTCTGCCTGATTGGAAAAAACCTGCCATAATGTTTGTGAATGCAATGAGACAATAAAGCTTCACGTTTTAACCTGAACAAGGGCTCGTCCGGGATTTGAACCCGGGACCTCTCGCACCCAAAGCGAGAATCATACCCCTAGACCAACGAGCCTTCTTTCCCTAAGCCAAGAAAAAAGAGCTATTCCAGCATCAACAAAAGAAGGAACATGAACTAACGTGGAAGCAATCAAAGTCCTCGAGACAGTGTGAAAGGCTAACGAATGCAAGTTGGCCTCTTAATTGACCTAAAAATGGGGCTGTATCTAACATGTAGAGGGATGTTAGGGAGGACAGCTGAAACGGTCAGATGTCACTTAGACCAGCGGGTCTCAATTCCAGTCCTCGCGCCCCCTGCTCTTCACATTTTGTAAGTTTCTTGTATAGCTTCAGACATTTGTTCCATTCGAACGTAAGTGCCCTGAGAACTGGACATCACATGACAGCCCTCCGTGATTCAAGTTCAAAGCGTATGTATATGTTCAATTTATAGTGAGTAATACAGTGGTGTATCGAGGTATACAGAGGTAAAGGATGTCACACTTCTCCATGTGTGAAGAAGTTGCGCAGCACAAATCCGTGAACCAATGTTCCAAAGTGAAGTATACTTTGACGGATTTCCCCTGCTCAGGGAGTGGGGAGCATTGAACACTGTGTAGGGACCATGTCAATCACTAGGAGCTCACTTCTAATGAGCTGATTATCCGAATCAGGTGTGCTAACAAAGAGAGACATGCAAAACATGCAGACCTGGGGGAGCGAGGACTAGAATTGAGAACCGCTTCCTTAGACTTTAAGTCAGTGTGAGCAAAAGAGGTGAGAAGTTGTCTGCATGACCCGAGTGTTCCAAGGTAGCCTACATAATACAAGAATCCATACACATGCATACTGGCGTAACAAGACCGAGAAGGTCCTGCGCAAACTGGTGGCAAAATAGGTCCCACCGAGATTTGAACTCGGATCACTGGATTCAGAGTCCAGAGTGCTAACCTTTACACCATGGAACCTTAACTGGTGCAGCTGTTGCTCACAGGGCCACAAACACTGGCACCATCGCCAAACTAGTGCTGTTTTATCTTTTCCTGCGGCAAGAAAGCACACAGGCTCCACCGAGATTCGAACTCAGATCGCTGGCTTAGCCATCCATGTCTGCCTGATTGGAAAAAACCTGCCATAATGTTTGTGAATGCAATGAGACAATAAAGCTTCACGTTTTAACCTGAACAAGGGCTCGTCCGGGATTTGAACCCGGGACCTCTCGCACCCAAAGCAAGAATCATACCCCTAGACCAACTAGCCTTCTTTCCCTAATCCAAGGAAAAAGAGCTATTCCAGCATCAACAAAAGAAGGAACATGAACTAACGTGGAAGCAATCAAAGTCCTCGAGACAGTGTGAAAGGCTAACGAATGCAAGTTGGCCTCTTAATTGACCTAAAAATGGGGCTGTATCTAACATGTAGAGGGATGTTAGGGAGGACAGCTGAAATGGTCAGATGTCACTTAGACCAGCGGGTCTCAATTCCAGTCCTCGCGCCCCCTGCTCTACACATTTTGCAAGTTTCTTGTATAGCTTCAGACATTTGTTCCATTCGAACGTAAGTGCCCTGAGAACTGGACATCACATGACAGCCCCCCATGATTCAAGTTCAAAGCGTATGTATATGTTCAATTCATAGTGAGTAATACAGTGGTGTATCGAGGTATACAGAGGTAAAGGATGTCACACTTCTCCATGTGTGAAGAAGTTGCGCAGCACAAATCCGTGAACCAATGTTCCAAAGTGAAGTATTCTTTGACGGATTTCCCCTGCTCAGGGAGTGGGGAGCAATGAACACTGTGTAGGGACCATGTCAATCACTAGGAGCTCACTTCTAATGAGCTGATTATCCGAATCAGGTGTGCTAACAAAGAGAGACATGCAAAACATGCAGACCTGGGGGAGCGAGTACTAGAATTGAGAACCGCTTCCTTGTACTTTAAGTCAGTGTGAGCAAAAGAGGTGAGAAGTTGTCTGCATGACCCGAGTGTTCCAAGGTAGCCTACATAATACAAGAATCCATACACATGCATACTGGCGTAACAAGACCGAGAAGGTCCTGCGCAAACTGGTGGCAAAATAGGTCCCACCAAGATTTGAACTCGGATCACTGGATTCAGAGTCCAGAGTGCTAACCATTACACCATGGAACCTTAACTGTTGCTCACAGGGCCACAAACACTGGCACCATCGCCAAACTAGTGCTGTTTTATCTTTTCCTGCGCCAATAAAGCACACAGGCTCCACCGAGATTCGAACTCAGATCGCTGGATTCAAAGCCCAGAGTGCTGACCATTACACCATGGAACCAAAACTGCTTGGTTGGAGGCCAACTTGGAAACAGATAGCTCTCTGGCTGTGGGGAAGCAGTTATACAGAGAGGTTGGAACCCAGTGATTTTTGGTCAATGGCCCGCCTCAAAAAAGGGAAAAGTGTGTCGAAATGAAGAGCAGAGCAGAGATGAGCCCCCAGACAATAAAAACAGCTGGCCAGTACGGGAATCGAACACGCAACCTTGGCGTTATTAGCACCACGCTCTAACCAGCTGAGCTATCCGGCCTGGCTTAGCCATACATGTCTGCCTGATTGGAAAAAACCTGCCATAATGTTTGTGAATGCAAGGAGACAATAAAGCTTCACGTTTTAACTTGAACAAGGGCTCGTCCGGGATTTGAACCCGGGACCTCTCGCACCCAAAACGAGAATCATACCCCTAGACCAACGAGCCTTCTTTCCCTAAGCTAAGAAAAAAGAGCTATTCCAGCATCAACAAAAGAAGGAACATGAACTAACGTGGAAGCAATCAAAGTCCTCGAGACAGTGTGAAAGGCTAACGAATGCAAGTTGGCCTCTTAATTGACCTAAAAATGGGGCTGTATCTAACATGTAGAGGGATGTTAGGGAGGATAGCTGAAACGGTCAGATGTCACTTAGACCAGCGGGTCTCAATTCCAGTCCTCGCGCCCCCTGCTCTTCACATTTTGTAAGTTTCTTGTATAGCTTCAGACATTTGTTCCATTCGAACGTAACTGCCCTGAGAACTGGACATCACATGACAGCCCTCCGTGATTCAAGTTCAAAGCGTATGTATATGTTCAATTCATAGTGAGTAATACAGTGGTGTATCGAGGTATACAGAGGTAAAGGATGTCACACTTCTCCATGTGTGAAGAAGTTGCGCAGCACAAATCCGTGAACCAATGTTCCAAAGTGAAGTATACTTTGACGGATTTCCCCTGCTCAGGGAGTGGGGAGCAATGAACACTGTGTAGGGACCATGTCAATCACTAGGAGCTCACTTCTAATGAGCTGATTATCCGAATCAGGTGTGCTAACAAAGAGAGACATGCAAAACATGCAGACCTGGGGGAGCGAGGACTAGAATTGAGAACCGCTTCCTTAGACTTTAAGTCAGTGTGAGCAAAAGAGGTGAGAAGTTGTCTGCATGACCCGAGTGTTCCAAGGTAGCCTACATAATACAAGAATCCATACACATGCATACTGGCGTAACAAGACCGAGAAGGTCCTGCGCAAACTGGTGGCAAAATAGGTCCCACCGAGATTTGAACTCGGATCACTGGATTCAGAGTCCAGAGTGCTAACCATTACACCATGGAACCTTAACTGGTGCAGCTGTTGCTCACAGGGCCACAAACACTGGCACCATCGCCAAACTAGTGCTGTTTTATCTTTTCCTGCGGCAAGGTAGTACACATAATGGGTTCGTGGAAAAAACCCCATTCATTTTAAATTGCCATATACCGCATAATGGTTCGAAGGGATTGTACTGTCAATTTGGATCCATTTTCTCCTTTAGAAAACTGGCCAACGGGACGAGTCGGCTTACCCCCCTTTTCCGTAGGGAATCCGCAGTAAACCAAGTATTGACACCTCTAGGGGGTGATGTTGACCACCGGGGGAGCCCCCCCACCCCCACCCCCACCTCCCACGAACCCTATATAGGTCCTTTTGCCATCGTTCTGCTGGCCGTTGGGGGTATTCGCTCCCAGGACCCTATTATTTGGCCTTTCTCCCATTAAACGAATGGCCGGGGCAGTTCTAGGGTGGGCTTCGCATCCCAGCGGGCCGCGTTTTGTCCACCCGCCATATGGGTCCGCTGTGCGGACCCCCGTGACCACGAACCCTATAAAGGTCCTTTTGCCATGACCACGAACCCATTATTTGTCCATTTAACCATTATCATCGCGGATCTGACCCTCGAGCCGCGAGGACCCCCGACCCGGACCCCCGGTCCCAAGGAACCACTATTTGTCCACTTTTCCACTATTTTCACGGAACGTTCCCAAAAGGGTCCCAGAGGTGGGGGGTGGGCGTCCCCGCCCAGCGGGCGCTCACCGGCGCCCCCTCTGGCCATTTCGGGGTCGCCGACGCAAGTCGCTCCGATCGGCCCGCGGTCTCGGTGAGGTCACTGGGGGGGCCCCACGGACCCCGCTGTGAAATTTGGGACCCCTGGGACGTTTCTAAAAAAATCCTACCTGTCATTTATTCCCATGCGTTCGGCCTAGCGGACTCGTGGACACGACTCCCAAGGGTCCGATCGGGCCGAATTTTGGATATGTGTCTCGAGGGCATCCCCTCGACCGGGCACAGAAGTCTGGTGGCCCTACGACCTTCTTTAGGGGTCAAACGGTCACAGAAGGGACCCCACGTCCACAAAAGCGGTACGCATTTTGTTGGGAGGTGGGACGTCCACAGTTCGGAGACGATAGGTCGTAGGGCCCCCAGATTTGAGATTCTGGCATCTCAGGGGCCCCTCAACAAGGGCCCCGAAACACGTAGTCGTAGGACCCATGGAAAAAAAGTGCATCGCACTAGGTTCTCGCGCTTTTGACAGCACGTTCTAGGGGCCCTCAGGAGGAACCGATCCAAATTTCAGGCCCCTAGGACGTTTCTAAAAAAATCCCACCTGCCATTTACTTGAATGTGTTCGGCCTAGCGGTTTCGTGGACACGGCTCGCCGGGGTCCGATCGGGCCGAATTTTGGATATGTGTCTCATGGGGGCCACCTCGACCGGGCATAGAAGTCTGGTGACCCTACGACCTTATTTAGGGGTCAAAGGGTCAAAAAAGGGAGCGCTTGTCCACCAAACCGGTACGTGTTTACATTGGAGATGGGACATCCGCCCTTCGGAGACGATGGGTCGTAGGGCCCCGAGATTCGAGATTCTCGCATCTCAGGGGCCCCTCTCCCATGTCCCCAAAGCACGAAGCTGTAGGACCTTGAAAAAAAATTCCCATCCTGCACCCTGAAATCTCTCAAAAGGCTCTGATCATGTAAGAGTCAGAGAGGACTGAGGGAGAGATTTTGTGCAGGAGGCTCCGAATTTTCCCCTCGCCTTAGGGCCCCACTCTTTCGGCAGCTCAATCGGGGCGGCCCCTGGACCCACCGATCCGAAATTCGGGCCCCTGGGTCTTTTCTAAAAAAGTCCCACCTGCCACATACTTGAATGGGTTTGGCCTAGCGGATTCGTGGACACAACTCGCGAGGGCCCCAGGGCCCCGTGCTTTCGGAAGCTCACTTGGGGCGGCCCCTTGACCCACCAATCCGAATTTCGGGCCACTGGGTCTTTTCTAAAAAAGTCCCACCTGCAATATACTTGAATGTTTTTGGCCTAGCGGGTTAATGGACAGGACTTGCAAGGGTCCCATCGGGCCGAATTTTGGATATGTGTCTCGAGGGCATCCCCTCGACCGGGCACAGAAGTCTGGTGGCCCTACGACCTTCTTTAGGGGTCAAACGGTCACAGAAGGGACCCCACGTCCACAAAAGCGGTACGCGTTTTGATGGGAGGTGGGACGTCCACAGTTCCGAGACGATAGGTCGTAGGGCCCCCAGATTTGAGATTCTGGCATCTCAGGGGCCCCTCAACAAGGGCCCTGAAACACGTAGTCGTAGGACCCATGGAAAAAGTGCATCGCACTAGGTTCTCGCGCTTTTGACAGCACGTTCTAGGGGCCCTCAGGAGCAACCGATCCAAATTTCAGGCCCCTGGGACGTTTCTAAAAAAATCCCACCTGCCATTTACTTGAATGTGTTCGGCCTAGCGGTTTCGTGGACACGGCTCGACGGGGTCCGATCGGGCCGAATTTTGGATATGTGTCTCATGGGGGCCACCTCGACCGGGCATAGAAGTCTGGTGACCCTACGACCTTATTTAGGGGTCAACGGGTCAAAAAAGGGAGCGCTTGTCCACCAAACCGGTACGCGTTTACATTGGAGATGGGACATCCGCCCTTCGGAGACGATGGGTCGTAGGGCCCCGAGATACGAGATTCTCGCATCTCAGGGGCCCCTCTCCCATGTCCCCAAAGCACGAAGCTGTAGGACCTTGAAAAAAAATTCCCATCCTGCACCCTGAAATCTCTCAAAAGGCTCTGATCATGTAAGAGTCAGAGAGGGCTGAGGGAGAGATTTTGTGCAGGAGGCTCCGAATTTTCCCCTTGCCTTAGGGCCCCACTCTTTCGGCAGCTCAATCGGGGCGGCCCCTGGACCCACCGATCCGAATTTCGGGCCCCTGGGTCTTTTCTTAAAAAGTCCCACCTGCCACATACTTGAATGGGTTTGGCCTAGCGGATTCGTGGACACAAGTCGCGAGGGCCCCAGGGCCCCGTGCTTTCGGAAGCTCACTCGGGGCGGCCCCTTGACCCACCGATCCGAATTTCGGGCCTCTGGGTCTTTTCTAAAAAAATCCCACCTGCCATTTACTTGAATGTGTTCGGCCTAGCGGTTTCGTGGACACGGCTCGCCGGGGTCCGATCGGGCCGAATATTGGATATGTGTCTCATGGGGGCCAACTCAACCGGGCATAGAAGTCTGGTGACCCTACGACCTTATTTAGGGGTCAAAGGGTCAAAAAAGGGAGCGCTTGTCCACTAAACCGGTATGCGTTTACATTGGAGATGGGACATCCGCCCTTCGGAGACGATGGGTCATAGGGCCCCGAGATTCGAGATTCTCGCATCTCAGGGGCCCCTCTCCCATGTCCCTGAAGCACGAAGCTGTAGGACCTTGAAAAAAAAAATCCCATCCGGCACCCCTGAAATCTCTCAAAAGGCTCTGATCATGTAAGAGTCAGAGAGGGCTGAGGGAGAGATTTTGTGCAGGAGGCTCCGAATTTTCCCCTCGCCTTAGGGCCCCGCTCTTTCGGCAGCTCAATCGGGGCGGCCCCTGGACCCACCGATCCGAATTTCGGGCCCCTGGGTCTTTTCTAAAAAAGTCCCACCCGCCACATACTTGAATGGGTTCGGCCTAGCGGATTCGTGGACACAACTCGCGAGGGACACAGGGCCCCTCGCTTTCGGAAGCTCACTCGGGGTGGCCCCTTGACCCACCGATCCGAATTTCGGGCCCTTGGGTCTTTTCTAAAAAAGTCCCACCTGCCATATACTTGAATGTTTTTGGCCTAGCGGGTTCGTGGACAGGACTTGCAAGGGTCCGATCGGGCCGAATTTTGGATATGTGTCTCATGGGAACCCACTCAACTGGGCATAGAAGTCTGGTGGCCCTATGACCTTCTTTAGGGGTCAAACAGTCAAATAAGTGACCCCACGTCCACCAAATCGGTACACGTTTTGATTGAAGGTGGGACATCCACAGTTCGGAGACAATAGGACGTAGGGCCCCCATATTCCAGATTCTCGCATCTCAGGGGCCCCTCTCCCATGTCCCTGAAGCACGAAGCTGTAGGACCTTGAAAAAAAAATACCCGTCCGGCACCCTGAAATCTCTAAAAAGGCTCTGATCATGTAAGAGTCAGAGAGGGCCAAGGGAGAGATTTTGTGCAGGAGGCTCCGAATTTTTCCCTCGCCTTAGGGCCCCGCGCTTTCGGCAGCTCACTCGGGGCGGCCCCTGGACCCACCGATCCGAATTTCGGGCCCCTGGGTCTTTTCTAAAAAAAGTCCCACCTGCCATATACTTGAATGTTTTCAGCCTAGCGGGTTCGTGGACACGACTCCCAAGGGTCCGTATTATGGGATAAAACTTACAAAAATGGATTCCTGGGAGCTTGCAGAGTACAGCTGATGAGACTTCAACCACGAAACCGCTAAAATTGATCTGTCCACGGAACCATTAGGAAGGGCGTGCTGAATAAATGGCAAATGGGAGGTTTTTTTTTTTTAAAAATTCCATTTACAATTTATTCAGCGGGACCTCCATAGCGCTCCCGTGGACATAATTTTTTTTTGCATATTTTACATTATTATTGGATAAAACTTACATGAATGGATTCCTCTGGGTGTCCTGAGTACAGTAAAGGTCTTTTCATTAACAATAACACACATTTGAAATAAATAAAGTTAAATAAAGTTGCAATTTAATGAAAAGTGAGATACGCACCACATGTGGTGCACATGTGTGCCAAAATTCAACGCTCATTTTTATGCAAATTCTACAGTATTATGGGATAAAACTTACAAAAATGGATTCCTGGGAGCTTGCAGAGTACAGCGGAAGAGACTTCAACCACGAAACCGCTAAAATTTAGCTGTCCACGGAACCATTAGGAAGGGCGTGCTGAATGAATGGCAAATGGGAGGTTTTTTAAAAAAAAATGTCCATTTACAATTTATTCAGCGGGACCTCCGTAGTGCTCCCGTGGACATTATTTTTTATGCAAATTCTACAGTATATTGTGATAAAACTTACATGAATGGACTCTGCTGGGCTGTCTGAGTACACTGCAGGCGTTTTGATCAACAATATTGCCTATATTTAATTAAATCAAATTTACTAGAATTGCTTTTTGTTAAACCTAAGGTGGACACATATCCTACTTGCCATTTATTCATATTGGATGGACACCAAATTTGGGGCACTGTATCTCCGCCTGCCGGGGGTTCAGGGACTTGGGGCTGGTGGCGTCGGATAGAGGTCCCCCTGGTCTGACTTTGACCCGATTTTGGTGCAGTTTGGCCCCGTTTTGGCGGAGTTACAGCTTGGCAAAGTGTGTGACATTTTGGTTAATATTCACCACATGTGGTGAAATTAGCCAAAATCCAACATTTTTCCTATGCATATTTCTACAGTGTTATGGGATAAAACTTACAAAAATGGATTCCTGGGAGCTTGCAGAGTACAGCTGATGAGACTTCAACCACGAAACCGCTAAAATTGATCTGTCCACGGAACCATTAGGAAGGGCGTGCTGAATAAATGGCAAATGGGAGGTTTTTTTTTTAAAAAATTCCATTTACAATTTATTCAGCGGGACCTCCATAGCGCTCCCGTGGACATAATTTTTTTTTGCATATTTTACATTATTATTGGATAAAACTTACATGAATGGATTCCTCTGGGTGTCCTGAGTACAGTAAAGGTCTTTTCATTAACAATAACACACATTTGAAATAAATAAAGTTAAATAAAGTTGCAATTTAATGAAAAGTGAGATACGCACCACATGTGGTGCACATGTGTGCCAAAATTCAACGCTCATTTTTATGCAAATTCTACAGTATTATGGGATAAAACTTACAAAAATGGATTCCTGGGAGCTTGCAGAGTACAGCGGATGAGACTTCAACCACGAAACCGCTAAAATTTAGCTGTCCACAGAACCATTAGGAAGGGCGTGCTGAATGAATGGCAAATGGGAGGTTTTTTAAAAAAAAATGTCCATTTACAATTTATTCAGCGGGACCTCCGTAGTGCTCCCGTGGACATTATTTTTTATGCAAATTCTACAGTATATTGTGATAAAACTTACATGAATGGACTCTGCTGGGCTGTCTGAGTACACTGCAGGCGTTTTGATCAACAATATTGCCTATATTTAATTAAATCAAATTTACTAGAATTGCTTTTTGTTAAACCTAAGGTGGACACATATCCCACTTGCCATTTATTCATATTGGATGGACACCAAATTTGGGGCACTGTATCTCCGCCTGCCGGGGGTTCAGGGACTTGGGGCTGGTGGCGTCGGATAGAGGTCCCCCTGGTCTGACTTTGACCCGATTTTGGTGCAGTTTGGCCCCGTTTTGGCGGAGTTACAGCTTGGCAAAGTGTGTGACAGTTTGGTTAATATTCACCACATGTGGTGAAATTAGCCAAAATCCAACATTTTTCCTATGCATATTTCTACAGTGTTATGGGATAAAACTTACAAAAATGGATTCCTGGGAGCTTGCAGAGTACAGCTGATGAGACTTCAACCACGAAACCGCTAAAATTGATCTGTCCACGGAACCATTAGGAAGGGCGTGCTGAATAAATGGCAAATGGGAGGTTTTTTTTTTAAAAAATTCCATTTACAATTTATTCAGCGGGACCTCCATAGCGCTCCCGTGGACATAATTTTTTTTTGCATATTTTACATTATTATTGGATAAAACTTACATGAATGGATTCCTCTGGGTGTCCTGAGTACAGTAAAGGTCTTTTCATTAACAATAACACACATTTGAAATAAATAAAGTTAAATAAAGTTGCAATTTAATGAAAAGTGAGATACGCACCACATGTGGTGCACATGTGTGCCAAAATTCAACGCTCATTTTTATGCAAATTCTACAGTATTATGGGATAAAACTTACAAAAATGGATTCCTGGGAGCTTGCAGAGTACAGCGGATGAGACTTCAACCACGAAACCGCTAAAATTTAGCTGTCCACAGAACCATTAGGAAGGGCGTGCTGAATGAATGGCAAATGGGAGGTTTTTTAAAAAAAAATGTCCATTTACAATTTATTCAGCGGGACCTCCGTAGTGCTCCCGTGGACATTATTTTTTATGCAAATTCTACAGTATATTGTGATAAAACTTACATGAATGGACTCTGCTGGGCTGTCTGAGTACACTGCAGGCGTTTTGATCAACAATATTGCCTATATTTAATTAAATCAAATTTACTAGAATTGCTTTTTGTTAAACCTAAGGTGGACACATATCCCACTTGCCATTTATTCATATTGGATGGACACCAAATTTGGGGCACTGTATCTCCGCCTGCCGGGGGTTCAGGGACTTGGGGCTGGTGGCGTCGGATAGAGGTCCCCCTGGTCTGACTTTGACCCGATTTTGGTGCAGTTTGGCCCCGTTTTGGCGGAGTTACAGCTTGGCAAAGTGTGTGACAGTTTGGTTAATATTCACCACATGTGGTGAAATTAACCAAAATCCAACATTTTTTCTATGCATTTTTCTACAGTGTTATGGGTTAAAACTTACAAATATGGATTCCTGGGAGCTTGCAGAGTACAGCAGATGAGACTTTAACCACGAAATCGCTAAAATTGATCTGTCCACGGAACCATTAGGAAAGGCATGCTGAATAAATGGCAAATGGGAGGTTTTTTCAAAAAAAAAAGTCCATTTACAATTTATTCAGCGGGACCTCCATAGCGCTCCCGTGGACATAAATTTTTATGCATATTTTACATTATTATTGGATTAAACTTACATGAATGGATTCCTCTGGGTGTCCTGAGTACAGTAAAGGTCTTTTCATTAACAATAACACACATTTGAAATAAATAAAGTTAAATACATTTGCTATTTAATGAAAAGTGAGATACGCACCACATGTGGTGCACATGTGTGCCAAAATTCAACGCTCATGTTTATGCAAATTCTACAGTATTATGGGATAAAACTTACAAAAATGGGTTCCTGGGAGCTTGCAGAGTACAGCTGATGAGACTTCAACCACGAAACCGCTAAAATTTATCTGTCCACGGAACCATTAGGAAGGGCGTGCTGAATATATGGCAAATGGGAGGTTTTTAAAAAAAAAATGTCCATTTACAATTTATTCAGCGGGACCTCCATAGCGCTCCCGTGGACATAAATTTATATGCATATTTATATGCATACAGTATAATGAGTGAAATTCAGGGGATCCCTAGAGGGGTCTACCGTATGCGACCACCCTCGAGTTCCTGGGTGGTCCGGTTCCTGAGCTATAACGGTTCAAACCCCACGTTTTGGGGGGCCGTAACTCGGACCCCCGGGGTCAAAGGAACATGGGGCTGGTGTCGTCGGATAGGGGTCCCCAAGGTCTAATATTGACCAGAGTTTGGTGTTTTTTCCCCTCTCTTTGGGTGAGTTATGGCCGGTCAAATTTTGGGACTTTTTGCATTTGTGGGCCCGTATCACTGGCCCCCGGGGGTCTATCGACTTGGGGGAGGTGGCTTCAGAAAGGGCCCTTCGAGGGCTATCACGTCACCGAGATTCAAGTCGCTAGGTCTCTTCCTTTCATTTGACTATCAAAAATGTGGGGGGCCATAACTCCGCCCCCCGGGGTGTTATGGATGGGGGGCAGCGGTGTTCGGTAGGCCTTCTGGAGGTCTTACTCTGACCCGATTTTGGTGCAGTTTGGCCCCGTTTTGGCAGAGTTACAGCTTGGCAAAGTCTGTGACATTTTGGTTAACATTCACCATATGTGGTGAAATTAACCAAAATCCAACATTTTTTCTATGCATATTTCTACAGTATAATGGGATAAAACTTACAAAAATGGAATCCTCTGAGTGCCCTGAGTACTGTACAAGCGTTTTCTCTAGGCTTCATAATAAAAAAAAATTTCCGACTTCCACCCCCCTCGAGCTGCCTTCTCTAGCCGGGGAGGGTGCACCCTGGCCGGCATGGATGAGTAGGTGCGAGGGGGGTGGATGGTACTCTTTTTTGGCTAATTTCTCCGGGATGCGGTGGACCCCGGGGCTGAAATTCAGGGGATCCTTAGAGGGTCGAGGGGTCTACCGTATGTGACCACACTCGAGTTCCTGGGTGGTCCGGTTTTTGAGTTATAACGGTTCAAATCCCACAGTTTGGGGGGCCGTAACTCGGACCCCCAGGGTCATAGGAACATGGGGTTGGTGTCGTCGGATAGGGGTCCCCAAGGTCTAATATTGACCAGAGTTTGGTGTTTTTTCCCCTCTCTTTGGGTGAGTTATGGCCGGTCAAATTTTGGGACTTTTTGCATTTGCGGGCCCGTATCTCTGGCCCCCGGGGGTCTATCGACTTGGGGGAGGTGGCTTCAGAAAGGGCCCTTCGAGGGCTATCACGTCACCGAGTTTCAAGTCGCTAGGTCTCTTCCTTTCATTTGACTATCAAAAATGTGGGGGGCCATAACTCCGCCCCCCGGGGTGTTATGGATGGGGGGCAGCGGTGTTCGGTAGGCCTTCTGGAGGTCTGACGTTGACCCGATTTTGGTTCAGTTTGGCCCCGTTTTGGCAGAGTTACAGCTTAAGGTCCCCTTAACCCACGTACACGAGCCCTCAAACTTATACCTGAATGGACGCTCCAAAAAAAAATGGACTTTATAGAGAAAGCACACAGGCTCCACCGAGATTCGAACTCAGATCGCTGGCTTAGCCATCCATGTCTGCCTGATTGGAAAAAACCTGCCATAATGTTTGTGAATGCAATGAGACAATAAAGCTTCACGTTTTAACCTGAACAAGGGCTTGGATTTTGAAATTAGCCAAAATCCAACATTTTTCCTATGCATATTTCTACAGTGTTATGGGATAAAACTTACAAAAATGGATTCCTGGGAGCTTGCAGAGTACAGCTGATGAGACTTCAACCACGAAACCGCTAAAATTGATCTGTCCACGGAACCATTAGGAAGGGCGTGCTGAATAAATGGCAAATGGGAGGTTTTTTTTTTTAAAAATTCCATTTACAATTTATTCAGCGGGACCTCCATAGCGCTCCCGTGGACATAATTTTTTTTTGCATATTTTACATTATTATTGGATAAAACTTACATGAATGGATTCCTCTGGGTGTCCTGAGTACAGTAAAGGTCTTTTCATTAACAATAACACACATTTGAAATAAATAAAGTTAAATAAAGTTGCAATTTAATGAAAAGTGAGATACGCACCACATGTGGTGCACATGTGTGCCAAAATTCAACGCTCATTTTTATGCAAATTCTACAGTATTATGGGATAAAACTTACAAAAATGGATTCCTGGGAGCTTGCAGAGTACAGCGGATGAGACTTCAACCACGAAACCGCTAAAATTTAGCTGTCCACAGAACCATTAGGAAGGGCGTGCTGAATGAATGGCAAATGGGAGGTTTTTTAAAAAAAAATGTCCATTTACAATTTATTCAGCGGGACCTCCGTAGTGCTCCCGTGGACATTATTTTTTATGCAAATTCTACAGTATATTGTGATAAAACTTACATGAATGGACTCTGCTGGGCTGTCTGAGTACACTGCAGGCGTTTTGATCAACAATATTGCCTATATTTAATTAAATCAAATTTACTAGAATTGCTTTTTGTTAAACCTAAGGTGGACACATATCCCACTTGCCATTTATTCATATTGGATGGACACCAAATTTGGGGCACTGTATCTCCGCCTGCCGGGGGTTCAGGGACTTGGGGCTGGTGGCGTCGGATAGAGGTCCCCCTGGTCTGACTTTGACCCGATTTTGGTGCAGTTTGGCCCCGTTTTGGCGGAGTTACAGCTTGGCAAAGTGTGTGACAGTTTGGTTAATATTCACCACATGTGGTGAAATTAACCAAAATCCAACATTTTTTCTATGCATTTTTCTACAGTGTTATGGGTTAAAACTTACAAATATGGATTCCTGGGAGCTTGCAGAGTACAGCAGATGAGACTTTAACCACGAAATCGCTAAAATTGATCTGTCCACGGAACCATTAGGAAAGGCATGCTGAATAAATGGCAAATGGGAGGTTTTTTCAAAAAAAAAAGTCCATTTACAATTTATTCAGCGGGACCTCCATAGCGCTCCCGTGGACATAAATTTTTATGCATATTTTACATTATTATTGGATTAAACTTACATGAATGGATTCCTCTGGGTGTCCTGAGTACAGTAAAGGTCTTTTCATTAACAATAACACACATTTGAAATAAATAAAGTTAAATACATTTGCTATTTAATGAAAAGTGAGATACGCACCACATGTGGTGCACATGTGTGCCAAAATTCAACGCTCATGTTTATGCAAATTCTACAGTATTATGGGATAAAACTTACAAAAATGGGTTCCTGGGAGCTTGCAGAGTACAGCTGATGAGACTTCAACCACGAAACCGCTAAAATTTATCTGTCCACGGAACCATTAGGAAGGGCGTGCTGAATATATGGCAAATGGGAGGTTTTTAAAAAAAAAATGTCCATTTACAATTTATTCAGCGGGACCTCCATAGCGCTCCCGTGGACATAAATTTATATGCATATTTATATGCATACAGTATAATGAGTGAAATTCAGGGGATCCCTAGAGGGGTCTACCGTATGCGACCACCCTCGAGTTCCTGGGTGGTCCGGTTCCTGAGCTATAACGGTTCAAACCCCACGTTTTGGGGGGCCGTAACTCGGACCCCCGGGGTCAAAGGAACATGGGGCTGGTGTCGTCGGATAGGGGTCCCCAAGGTCTAATATTGACCAGAGTTTGGTGTTTTTTCCCCTCTCTTTGGGTGAGTTATGGCCGGTCAAATTTTGGGACTTTTTGCATTTGTGGGCCCGTATCACTGGCCCCCGGGGGTCTATCGACTTGGGGGAGGTGGCTTCAGAAAGGGCCCTTCGAGGGCTATCACGTCACCGAGATTCAAGTCGCTAGGTCTCTTCCTTTCATTTGACTATCAAAAATGTGGGGGGCCATAACTCCGCCCCCCGGGGTGTTATGGATGGGGGGCAGCGGTGTTCGGTAGGCCTTCTGGAGGTCTTACTCTGACCCGATTTTGGTTCAGTTTGGCCCCGTTTTGGCAGAGTTACAGCTTAAGGTCCCCTTAACCCACGTACACGAGCCCTCAAACTTATACCTGAATGGACGCTCCAAAAAAAAATGGACTTTATAGAGAAAGCACACAGGCTCCACCGAGATTCGAACTCAGATCGCTGGCTTAGCCATCCATGTCTGCCTGATTGGAAAAAACCTGCCATAATGTTTGTGAATGCAATGAGACAATAAAGCTTCACGTTTTAACCTGAACAAGGGCTCGTCCGCGATTTGAACCCGGGACCTCTCGCACCCAAAGCAAGAATCATACCCCTAGACCAACTAGCCTTCTTTCCCTAATCCAAGGAAAAAGAGCTATTCCAGCATCAACAAAAGAAGGAACATGAACTAACGTGGAAGCAATCAAAGTCCTCGAGACAGTGTGAAAGGCTAACGAATGCAAGTTGGCCTCTTAATTGACCTAAAAATGGGGCTGTATCTAACATGTAGAGGGATGTTAGGGAGGACAGCTGAAACGGTCAGATGTCACTTAGACCAGCGGGTCTCAATTCCAGTCCTCGCGCCCCCTGCTCTTCACATTTTGTAAGTTTCTTGTATAGCTTCAGACATTTGTTCCATTCGAACGTAAGTGCCCTGAGAACTGGACATCACATGAAATCCCTCCGTGATTCAAGTTCAAAGCGTATGTATATGTTCAATTCATAGTGAGTAATACAGTGGTGTATCGAGGTATACAGAGGTAAATGATGTCACACTTCTCCATGTGTGAAGAAGTTGCGCAGCACAAATCCATGAACCAATGTTCCAAAGTGAAGTATACTTTGACGGATTTCCCCTGCTCAGGGAGTGGGGAGCA
Source organism: Carassius carassius (assembly GCF_963082965.1). Classification (NCBI taxonomy): domain Eukaryota; kingdom Metazoa; phylum Chordata; class Actinopteri; order Cypriniformes; family Cyprinidae; genus Carassius; species Carassius carassius. Next base: position 31,825,294 of record NC_081762.1, read on the forward strand.
ATGAACAGTGTGTAGGGACCATGTCAATCACTAGGAGCTCACTTCTAATGAGCTGATTATCCGAATCAGGTGTGCTAACAAAGAGAGACATGCAAAACATGCAGACCTGGTGGGAGCGAGGACTAGAATTGAGAACCGCTTCCTTAGACTTTAAGTCAGTGTGAGCAAAAGAGGTGAGAAGTTGTCTGCATGATCCGAGTGTTCCAAGGTAGCCTACATAATACAAGAATCCATACACATGCATACTGGCATAAAAAGACCGAGAAGGTCCTTAAACACAAAAGCTTAATCTCTTTGTTAATTCGACAACATAATCTCGGCCAGTGCAAAGGAGCAAGCCCAGAGGAGGGACAGCCTCTTTGCTTCAAACCCATCATCCCCAGCTATGCTCGTCATTCTTGAAAGGCCAGGGGAATTAGCTCAAATGGTAGAGCGCTCGCTTAGCATGCGAGAGGTAGCGGGATCGATGCCCGCATTCTCCAAGTCGGCTACTGCCCTCTTACTCACACATCCCTAGACCAGTGGTTTTCAATCCTGTCCTGGAGGCATCCCTGCCCTGCACATTTCGCATTTCCCCTCATCTAACACACCTGTTTCAAATCATCAGCTCATTAGTAGAGACTGCAAGACCTGATTTGGGTGTGTCTAATAAGGGAGACATACAAAATGTTCAGGGCAGGGGTGCCTCCAGGAAAGGTTTGAAAACCATTGCCCTAAAGAGACCGACTGAGCGTTGACAGCAATGCTGCCACACTCCCACGTAAGCTTTTTTTGGGCTCATAGCTGCCAAAAAGTATTTCAGACATGGTCCTGTGCAAATTGGTTGCAAAACAGTGCCATTTTACGCACAGTTCCCTAAAGCAGGGGTTTTCAAACCTGTCCTGGAGGCACCCCTGCCCTTCACATTTTGAATGTGTCCCTCATCTAACACACCTGTTTCAAATCATCAGCTCATTAGTAGAGACCGTGAGACCTTATTTGGGTGTGTCTAATAAGGGAGACAATAAAAATGTGCAGGGCAGGGGTGCCTCCAAGACAGGTTTGAGAACAACTGCCCTAAAGAGACAGACTGAGCATCGATGCAATGCGGCCACACTCTCTACGTTAGTTAATTTTTTTGGACTAAAAGGTGCCGAAAAGTATTTCAGACATTGTCCTGCGCAAACTGGTGGCAAAATAGGTCCCACAGAGATTTGAACTCGGATCACTGGATTCAGAGTACAGAGTGCTAACCATTTCACCATGGAACCTTAACTGGTGCAGCTGTTGCTCACAGGGCCACAAACACTGGCACCATCGCCAAACTAGTGCTGTTTTATCTTTTCCTGTGGCAAGAAAGCACACAGGCTCCACCGAGATTCGATCTCAGAACGCTGGATTCAAAGCCCAGAGTGCTGACCATTACACCATGGAACCGAAACTGCTTGGTTGGAGGCCAACTTGGAAACAGATAGCTCTCTGGCTGTGGGGAAGCAGTTATACAGAGAGGTTGGATCCCAGTGATTTTTGGTCAATGGCCCGTCTCAAAAAAGGGAAAAGTGTGGGAGATGTTGCTGAAACCCGGAATCGAACCAGGGACCTTTAGATCTTCAGTCTAACGCTCTCCCAACTGAGCTATTTTGGCTACAACAAACCTCTGCTTAGCAAGCAGGGATTTCAGTGAGATCACCCTACTCTTTGTCGGAGCTAAAGAAAAGAGCAGAGATGAGCCCCCAGACAATAAAAACAGATGGCCAGTACTGCGGTCGAACCCGCGACCTTGGCGTTATTAGCACCACGCTCTAACCAGCTGAGCTAACTTAGCCATCCATGTCTGCCTGATTGGAAAAAACCTGCCATAATGTTTGTGAATGCAATGAGACAATAAAGCTTCACGTTTTAACCTGAACAAGGGCTCGTCCGGGATTTGAACCCGGGACCTCTCGCACCCAAAGCGAGAATCATACCCCTAGGGCAAGCAAAGTCCTCGAGACAGTGTGAAAGGCTAACGAATGCAAGTTGGCCTCTTAATTGACCTAAAATTGGGGCTGTATCTAACATGTAGAGGGATGTTAGGTAGGACAGCTGAAACGGTCAGATGTCACTTAGACCAGCGGGTCTCAATTCCAGTCCCGGAAGGGAGGAGGCCAACTTGGAAACAGATAGCTCTCTGGCTGTGGGGAAGCAGTTATACCTGTTCCTCTGGGTGTAACGGGACACAGAAGCAGCAGCGCTGGAGCAGGCGCTGGAGCAGGCGGAGCTGGGCCTGCACCGGATGTCAAAGCACCAGAAGATGGAATCACCATCGACACAGTCATGTCTGGGTTAAGGACTAGTGTGCCTAACAGTGACCCAGGTGCTGAAATGGGCTGCACAACTCCTGCTGCTGTGGGGACGGGTGCGATAGGGCACTCCTATTTGGCAGAAGTGGGCCGGCGACCCGGTCGCAGAATTGGAGCCTGTCCTTCTCGATTTGGCGGAAGGATAAATTGATGTTTTGGGCCTGATGTTGATGGCACGTCATCCAATTTTTCCCTCGGCAGAGGAAGCTGCGTATCAGCCACATCAATTGGGTCAGATGGAGTCAGTCCCTGGGCGAGGACACTCATTTCCTGATTTTTCTGCTGCCGTTGAAACCTGAAAGTAAATTACTTGTAAAATATATATATATATATATATATATATATATATATATATATATATATATATATGTGTGTGTGTGTGTGTGTGTGTGTGTGTACAGAAGTATTCAGTTCCCTGGAACCAAATAATGTGCCTTGCTTACCACTGAATGAGTGTCCTCTGGTTCAGCTCAAACAGCTGGATCATTGTTTCATCCATCAGCCTTCGACTGTTAAGCACCAGGTCTCGGATGTGGTGGTAATCTGAAAGGATTTTAGACCACCTGGGGGTGCAAACTCCAGCCTTCTTGGTCGGTGACTTGTGTAAAGCACACAGCTTCATACAAATGGCCTCAACCAAGCGGCTGGTGCTGGGCCACTCTGCTGGACCCCCAGGATGTCCAATCAGACACCGTTTCACACTCTCCACACCCGGTGTGACTCCGGACCGTTTCGGTGCCTTAAAGCGCCCATGTGTCAGCTGAGGCTGATGTCGAGGCTGATAGTTGACCTGCTGTTTATCAACGTCAGGGAGAGCTGTCCACAGCTGGATGGCCTCTGTCACCTGCAGGTCGGTGAGGTAAGGAGCCTCACGAAGACCCACCAGGAAACCAGCCAGATCCTGGACCTTGTCCCACCCAGCGATGCCATCAGGTCCAATGACTGCTCCCTAGTAAATGCAGATTAGTGTTAATATACACTTTCAGTCAAAAGCCTTTGAACAGAAATATTTTTTTACATTTTTTAAAGAATTCTGCTCGACAAGCCTGCATTTATTTTATTCAAATACAACAAAAGCCATTATATTGTGAAATAATTTTACTATTTAAAATAAAAATGCTTTCTATTTGAATATAGTTTAAAGTGTAAGTTATTTCTGTGATGCACAGCTGTATTTTCAGCATCATTCCTCCAGTCTTCAGTGTCACATGATCTTCAGAAATCATTCAGATATCCTGATTTGTTCTTCTAGAAACCTTTTTTTATTGATATTATTATCAATATTTAGAACAGTTGTGTACATTTTGTTCAAGATTCTTTGATGAATAGAAGGATCCAAGATAAGAGTTTATATGTAATAAAAAGCTTTTTTAACATTATACACTATACCATCCAAAAGTGTGGAGTCAGAACATTTAAATCATTATATATTTAGTATTAAATTATAGAAATTAATACTTTTATTTAGCAAGGACGCATTAAATAGATGATAAAGACATTTATAATGTTACAATATATATTGAACTTTCTATTCATCAAAGAAACCTAAACAAAAAATCTCTAGGAGCTATTTTTATTCAAATGGATAGCAGTTATTTTAAATAGTAAAAATATTTCAAAATATTACTGCTTTTGTTGTATTTTGAATCAAATAAATGCAGGCTTAAAAAAAACAAAAGGCTAAATAGATAACTTAATAGAATATTGCAAAAGAACAAGTTAAATTTCTTACCTGTATATGCTCCAGGAGGGCGATAGCGCTCATCCCAGGGCTTCCCAAAGACTGTTCGGCTTAGCCGGTCCACAGCCTCTCTCATGGCACTGCCATATGTCCGAATGGAGGACGCCCGTTTTATGGCATCTTCCATTCGGTCATCATTCCAACGCATCAAGCCCTCAAGGAGATAGTCCTGAAAATGCGCATCGCTGGCACTGGTTCCTAAAAGTTAAATAATATTAAAAAATATATAAAAAAGGGTTTTATATGTCACATATGTACAATATATGTACTACACATAAGGTGCTCTGAAGTAACTTGTATACTACATTTAATAGAGTTGTGTAACTAAATTAAAAATGATTGTCACTTATTCCTGTATTACTAGTGACTTGTTAGTCAAGACAGCTTTGTCAATGCTAATGACATTAAAAAGTAATTGTAATGTAGAGTGTGACATTTATTAATGCGGCATTACTTTAAAGTGATGGAAGCAGTTACAGTGCTTATATTTTCTACAGAAAAATAATAATCCATATGCATGTAATACCTGGAATAAAACGGTTCAGGTGGAGGTGGAACGACTCCAAGGAGGTAGAGCCACGAGCACACCTGTAGCAGCACAGCTCCACGCTGCCTTTCTTCAGTGTCCCTGTCTTCATGTACAGCGGAAAGTCCTCTGGGTCTTGTATACACTGGACGTGCTTGCGCTGTTCCTTCCATATCTGCTGGATCCGTTCGTGGTCCAGCAGAGGAACTCCCAGGGTGTCCTTCCCATCCGCACTGTCAAACTGATCAATCAGTGACCCAATCAATCTGGCGGTCTCCTCCACCCCCCTGGTCCTCCTCCGGCAGTGCAGTGCCAACTCCCTCCGGGTAATGCGAGCACTGACCGCCTTTTCTGAGATGTGGCCAGTCTTCTTTGCCGCCAGGTCACTCTCTTTTGCAGAGCGAAGAGCAGCCACATCCTCTGGATCCCACTGAAAGATGCACGTGGACAGACGTGCCATGAAGATCCCGTAGAGTGGATGAGCCTCTGTCGTGACACCTGCAGCAAATCGCCGCATGAAGTGCCAGATGTCGAGGCGCACTACAAGCTCATCCCACTCCGAAAACATGATCTTCACCCGCGATTGGCCATACTGACTGCAGCAGTCCCTGTCCACGTACATCACTTTTGGGGCTGCCTCTCCTGCCTCTCGGTAGCGTTTCATCAGACCAGCTGCCATGGAGTCCAGTCCATGTCCCTCGGCAGCTGTCAGCACAGAGACAAGGACCTGGTCGTGTTCATTTCCGACATTTGTGCACCAGGCAGCTGTTCCTGAAGCAGCACCGGCAAGTTTCTTTGTGACCTATTGGGAAAAATAAAAGATGTGCTCTTTATGTACGCATATCACACACATATCCATATCTGGCAAATTTCTGGATATAAACAGGGCTTTGATACCTTTTTTTGTCGAATCCATCTTGAGAACACAGCCAAAGACAGATGTTAATTTGGCCTTGACCTCGTGCAGTCGCCCCAGAACATCCCTGGCATACACGGCTAACAGTCACTTAGGTTTAGGCAGGGCAGGTAAAAGTGGAGGACCAGCAAACACAGGAGGCTGCACAAGGGAGGACCTTGTGAATGGTTCACAGGCAGTCAGGTACTGCAAGACACGCTGTGTCCATGCCTCACTGTGCTGTTCCATCAGCTTCCTGTAAAGCTGAGTCACACTGTTGCCCAGTGTCCTCTCCCTCATCATCCTCAGCACCCGGTTGTCACATGAGTATCTAAGGAAACAACAGTATAATCATGCAAATGCTTTAGTTGGTAAAAAATAACCCATATAAAAGTACCTAATAATGAATGATTGTCATTATGAATTACCTGTATGTCAGCAAAGCTGGAAACTGACTGCGGTGGCCCATATCCAGCTGTCCTAGGATGTCCTCAGACCAGGCAGGATATTTCTTTTTGCAGCGTTTGCACTCCAGATACTCAGTGGCAAGGTCATACCACCCGTCGATGTCCACGACCTTACGCACGGTACGGTAAATTCCTGCCGCTGTTAGTCTGTGCTTACCACAGTCTGGGCGAACACAGACAAGAGGAAATAACCACATCTTCAGCGGCATCCATAAGAAAAGGGGCCGACAGAAGAAGAGGTCAGGTGAGGCAGGGGGCTGAGTGTTTATTAAAGGGGGCTGAGGAGGATACCACCAAAGTTTCAGCTGGGACACTAGTTCTGACTTGCCGGTTCGTGGGTTGGCCTTAAATAGTGTGTTCCGGATCCACTCATGCTGGAAAGGTGGAAGTTGATCTTTCCAGTGACTTGGAAGCTCAGCTGGTGGCTGGTGATGTGAAGGAGCTGGTGCCTTGGCAGTTTCCACTGATGGAGATGGACCAGCACAGTCCTCTGAGTGAATAGTAAAAAAAAAGCAATAAGGATGACTGTTGCATTTGATAGTAATATGCCATAAATGCAGCGCTCAAACAGCCTGCAAAGCACAATTTTTGGACAAGTATTCATAAATATTATGTTATATTTAGGAACGAGAGTGAAGAAAGTGGTACTAGTGTTAAGGAAGCAAAGAACACAGCATACACTATATTAATTTAAGGAGAATGAGGATCAGATGGAATGGAGGAAGGAAAATGTGGTGTGATGAATTAACTGTAAAGCAACGAAGCCCACGGACATGAAGCATACACACAGATAGAGTAAGGAAAAACTGTTCCTCTAATCATTAGAACAATGAATCTCCACCACCCTGTCTGCTCAGGGAGAGCTGAAGAGTGTGTGAGAAGAGCAAGCGGTGTGAAAAAGTTATCTGGTGATTATCTAACAACGGGTAAGTTCGGAAACGCAAATAAATAAACTGACACCTTGGAACATCCTTACGGTTTTGAAGAAGTGCACTCAAAGAAAGCATCCCGCTTGAGGCATGATATGATATAATTCTGTATTGTAAACAAAACACATTTTAAAATGTTGATTATTTTCCCCCAAGAAATAACGCTTCTCAGTGTGTTTTCACAAAACATTCTTGTAATATGTGCATTTGTGTCATATGCCACACCTGTATTTAGCTGTGCTTCACATTGTGATGCAGCAAATACCAGCTCCTCATCGTCATCTTCTGCAATGGGAACGGACTTGCCTGGAGCATAAATGTTAAAACTATCATTGTGAACAATACACAGAGACAAACATATGTAAGATGGTGCTTACTTACCAGTAGCGAAAAGCTGCATGGGGGGCAAATGTTTGGCTGGGGGTTCTGCTGCTGGAGGAGGTAAAGTGGACTGCAATAATGGATCTGGAAACGGCAAGTTGACAAGTTTGCCATAATGATAAATTAATATATGTAGAAATGCTTTAGGTAAAATTCTATATTCACACTCCTACTCACAGGGTTTAACTGGTGACGTGAGTTTTTTCGCCAGCTGTGAAGGCGACAAATTTTTGCCACGTGCCAACAGCGCTTTCACAGTTGCGGTTTTCTGTACACCAGTTTGGATAGCTGCAGGTGGAGGTGCAGTGGTTGCAGAAGCACTGGAGGTTGCAGCGTGAGGTGCAGGCTGACGTACGCTGGTGCCCACAGCAGAAGCCCGTCTTTTCAGGACATATGTCTTGAAAATGGCCATGTTGGTTTTGGGCCTGGCATCTGCCTTAACGAGGTACCTGATGAGGGCTTGAGCCTCCTTGCTCTGGTCCTCATAAACATCTTTCATGGACCGACCCTGGAAGTCACCAAACTCCACCATCAAGCAGCCCTGGTCTCCAGTTGCCCGGGCTTCTGCCTGCATTTCCTGCTTCCTCTGATACTTCTCCACTTCTTCTGCCATCTCTCTAATTTGAGAAGTGTACTGTAGGAACAGTTGTTTATTTTCTGACAGGGGTGTTGTCTGCGTCGTCTCATTGGAAATGCTGAGCACCAAATACACGGCATAACCCAGAGAGTTTTCCAGGAGCCATCTAAATCTCTGGCCCTGGTACTTCCCAAACTGAAGTTTGCAGTGAGCCAGTACTAAAAACTGGTCACTGGGGTCTCCACCGTTTGTGCTGACAAAAGTACTGGCCTCTGACAGCACCTCCTCCTTAGGTTTGGCCCTTCCAGACTCCACATTTTCAAGGCGCCTCGCCTCCGCCGAAGGTGCCATGAGGAGTCGGCTTGATGTTGCCGATTGCCGTTGAAAAGAGGGATATGCATACATTTTCTGAAATGAAAATCAGAAAAAGACTACTACCTTTTGCAATCTAAAAGACACCTGTATGTTAAGTGTGTAACAATAATTTAACAAGCTACGCATAAACTATATTACTGTGGTAATAAACATGGCCATGACATAAACTGTCCTGAAGATGAGTTTTCTACAAAGGACAGGAATCCCTGACATATAAAATATGTAACGTCAATATGAAGTCTGAAATTTCCTTTTATTTTCAATGCTGTCATCTTAAACCATGATTACACACACACCAGGCTACAAAATATTACATTAAATATATTATACTTCAAATGTTGTCATCTTACCCCAGGGTTACACCAGGTGCTTTTACCTCTTAAAATCTCAGCCATTTTTCTGTGTTTTTAACTTTCTGGTCTACCTAAATTAAAATGAGCACTATTCCCACATACTTTGGCCCATATGGATACATTTGGCCTTTTTTTGTTTGTTTTTAGTTAAGACTCTCAATGTTTTTTTATAAAAAAAGTCATTATTATTACATTATTTTAGAAAATATCAATTATTTCTTGGTAAATGCAGTTTTCCATATCTCCACAACAATTTGGTAATGATTTTTACAATTAAAATGTGTGTGTGTTATTATGTGTTAATACCAAATATAAATGTAAATAGTTTAATCATTATTTTCATTCATAGGGCCCAGAAACCATGATTTCTTAGACAATAAACACATCATTGTTGACAGTAGCATAGCTTAATTAGCTGACGGTCGATAAATTTAACTTATCTGATCATTTATCATGTGAAAAGTTACAGGTTCACAGGTACTGAAGAAAGCATGAACTGTACATGCCAGCTAGCTATACTGACACGATTCATTTTCCAAAAATACACACTGTATATGAACAAATAATGACCAGTTTTCAATGAATGAAGTAATAGCCTTACCTTTAACAAAGATGACAACAACGGCGATTGGTCAAAAGGAGGCCACAGGAGAGAAACGCGATTGATCAAAAGTAAGCCACGGAAGAGAAACGCGATTGTTCAAAAGTAAGCCACAGGCGAAACGCGATTGGTAAAAAGTAAGCCACAGGCGAAACGCGATTGGTCAAAAGTAAGCCACAGGCGAAATGCGATTGGTCAAAAGTAAGCCACAGGCGAAACGCGATTGGCTCATGTGGGCTTACTTTGTGCTTACTTTGGCTCAGTCGGTGGGAAGCAGTAGGCGCAAGCGAGAGGTAGCGGGATCGATGCCCGCATTCTCCAAGTTGGCTCCTGCCCTTTTACTCACACATCCCTAGATCAGTGGTTTTCAATCCTGTCCTGGAGGCATCCCTGCCCTGCACATTTCGCATTTCCCCTCATCTAACACACCTGTTTCAAATCATCAGCTCATTAGTAGAGACCGCGAGACCTTATTTGGGTGTGTCTAATAAGGGAGACAATAAAAATGTGCAGGGCAGGGGTGCCTCCAGGACAGGTTTGAGAACCACTGCCCTAAAGAAACAGACTGAGCATCGATGCAATGCGGCCAGACTCTCTACGTTAGTTAATTTTTTTGGACTAAAAGGTGCCGAAAAGTATTTCAGACATTGTCCTGCGCAAACTGGTGGCAAAATAGGTCCCACCGAGATTTGAACATGGATCACTTGATTCAGAGTTCAGAGTGCTAACCATTACACCATGGAACCTTAACTGGTGCAGCTGTTGCTCACAGGGCCACAAACACTGGCACCATCTCCAAACTAGTGCTGTTTTATCTTTTCCTGCGGCAAGAAAGCACACAGGCTCCACCGAGATTCGAACTCAGATCGCTGGATTCAAAGCCCAGAGTGCTGACCATTACACCATGGAACCGAAACTGCTTGGTTGGAGGCCAACTTGGAAACAGATAGCTCTCTGGCTGTGGGGAAGCAGTTATACAGAGAGGTTGGAACCCAGTGATTTTTGGTCAATGGCCCGCCTCAAAAAAGGGAAAAGTGTGGGAGATGTTGCCAAAACCCGGGATCGAGCCAGGGACCTTTAGATCTTCAGTCTAACACTCTCCCAACTGAGCTATTTCGGCTACAACAAACCTCTGCTTAGCAAGCAGGGATTTCAGTGAGATCACCATACTCTTTGTCGGAGCTGAAGCGCAGAGCAGAGATGAGCCCCCAGACAATAAAAACAGCTGGCCAGTACGGGGATCGAACCCGCGACCTTGGCGTTATTAGCACCACGCACTAATCAGCTGAGCTAACCGGCCTGGCTTAGCCATTAGTGTCTGCCTGATTGAAAAAAACCAGCTATAATGTTTGTGAATGCAATGAGACAATAAAGCTTTACGTTTCAACCCGAATCAGGCGTGCTAACAAAGAGAGACATGCAAAACATGCAGACCTGGGGGGAGCGAGGACTAGAATTGAGAACCGCTTCCTTAGACTTTAAGTCAGTGTGAACAAAAGAGGTGAGAAGTTGTCTGCATGATCCGAGTGTTCCAAGGTAGCCTACATAATACAATAATCCATACACATGCATACTGGTGTAACAAGACCGAGAAGGTCCTTAAACACAAAAGCTTAATCTCTTTGTTAATTTGACAACATAATCTCGGCCATTGCAAAGGAGCAGGCCCAGCGGAGGGACAGCCTCTTTGCATCAAACCCATCATTCCCAGCTATGCTCGTTATTCTTGAAAGGCCAGGGGAATTAGCTGAAATGGTAGAGCGTTCGCTTAGCATTCGAGAGGTAGCGGGATCGATGCCCGCATTCTCCAAGTTGGCTCCTGCCCTTTTACTCACACATCCCTAGATCAGTGGTTTTCAATCATGTCCTGGAGGCATCCCTGCCCTGCACATTTCGCATTTCCCCTCATCTAACACACCTGTTTCAAATCATCAGCTCATTAGTAGAGACTGCAAGACCTGATTTGGGTGTGTCTAATAAGGGAGACATACAAAATGTTCAGGGCAGGGGTGCCTCCAGGAAAGGTTTGAAAACCATTGCCCTAAAGAGACCGACTGAGCGTTGACGCAATGCTGCCACACTCCGACGTTAGCTTTTTTTGGGCTCACAGCTGCCAAAAGGTATTTCAGACATGGTCCTGTGCAAATTGGTTGCAAAACAGTGCCATTTTACGCACAGTTCCCTAAAGCCATGGTTTTCAAACCTGTCCTGGAGGCACCCCTGCCCTTCACATTTTGAATGTTTCCCTCATCTAACACACCTGTTTCAAATCATCAGCTCATTAGTAGAGACCGCGAGACCTTATTTGGGTGTGTCTAATAAGGGAGACAATAAAAATGTGCAGGGCAGGGGTGCCTCCAGGACAGGTTTGAGAACCACTGCCCTAAAGAGACAGACTGAGCATCGATGCAATGCGGCCACGCTCTCTACGTTAGTTAATTTTTTTGGACTAAAAGGTGCCGAAAAGTATTTCAGACATTGTCCTGCGCAAACTGGTGGCAAAATAGGTCCCACCGAGATTTGAACATGGATCACTTGATTCAGAGACCAGGGACCTTTAGATCTTCAGTCTAACACTCTCCCAACTGAGCTATTTCGGCTACAACAAACCTCTGCTTAGCAAGCAGGGATTTCAGTGAGATCACCATACTCTTTGTCGGAGCTGAAGCGCAGAGCAGAGATGAGCCCCCAGTCAATAAAAACAGCTGGCCAGTACGGGGATCGAACCCGCGACCTTGGCGTTATTAGCACCACGCACTAATCAGCTGAGCTAACCGGCCTGGCTTAGCCATTAGTGTCTGCCTGATTGAAAAAAACCAGCTATAATGTTTGGGAATGCAATGAGACAATAAAGCTTCACGTTTCAACCCGAATCAGGTGTGCTAACAAAGAGAGACATGCAAAACATGCAGACCTGGGGGGAGCGAGGACTAGAATTGAGAACCGCTTCCTTAGACTTTAAGTCAGTGTGAGCAAAAGAGGTGAGAAGTTGTCTGCATGATCCGAGTGTTCCAAGGTAGCCTACATAATACAATAATCCATACACATGCATACTGGCGTAACAAGACAGCATCAACAAAAGAAGGAACATGAACTAAAGTGGAAGCAATCAAAGTCCTCGAGACAGTGTGAAAGGCTAACGAATGCAAGTTGGCCTCTTAATTGACCTAAAAATGGGGCTGTATCTAACATGTAGAGGGATGTTAGGGAGGATAGCTGAAACGGTCAGATGTCACTTAGACCAGCGGGTCTCAATTCCAGTCCTCGCGCCCCCTGCTCTTCACATTTTGTAAGTTTCTTGTATAGCTTCAGACATTTGTTCCATTCGAACGTAACTGCCCTGAGAACTGGACATCACATCACAGCCCTCCGTGATTCAATTTCAAAGCGTATGTATATGTTCAATTCATAGTGAGTAATACAGTGGTGTATCGAGGTATACAGAGGTAAAGGATGTCACACTTCTCCATGTGTGAAGAAGTTGCGCAGCACAAATCCGTGAACCAATGTTCCAAAGTGAAGTATACTTTGACGGATTTCCCCTGCTCAGGGAGTGGGGAGCAATGAACACTGTGTAGGGACCATGTCAATCACTAGGAGCTCACTTCTAATGAGCTGATTATCCGAATCAGGTGTGCTAACAAAGAGAGACATGCAAAACATGCAGACCTGGGGGAGCGAGGACTAGAATTGAGAACCGCTTCCTTAGACTTTAAGTCAGTGTGAGCAAAAGAGGTGAGAAGTTGTCTGCATGACCCGAGTGTTCCAAGGTAGCCAACATAATA
>NC_081762.1:31840744-31870744 GCF_963082965.1 Carassius carassius
GGCCATTTCGGGGTCGCCGACGCAAGTCGCTCCGATCGGCCCGCGGTCTCGGTGAGGTCACTGGGGGGGCCCCACGGACCCCGCTGTGAAATTTGGGACCCCTGGGACGTTTCTAAAAAAATCCTACCTGTCATTTATTCCCATGCGTTCGGCCTAGCGGACTCGTGGACACGACTCCCAAGGGTCCGATCGGGCCGAATTTTGGATATGTGTCTCGAGGGCATCCCCTCGACCGGGCACAGAAGTCTGGTGGCCCTACGACCTTCTTTAGGGGTCAAACGGTCACAGAAGGGACCCCACGTCCACAAAAGCGGTACGCATTTTGTTGGGAGGTGGGACGTCCACAGTTCGGAGACGATAGGTCGTAGGGCCCCCAGATTTGAGATTCTGGCATCTCAGGGGCCCCTCAACAAGGGCCCCGAAACACGTAGTCGTAGGACCCATGGAAAAAAAGTGCATCGCACTAGGTTCTCGCGCTTTTGACAGCACGTTCTAGGGGCCCTCAGGAGGAACCGATCCAAATTTCAGGCCCCTAGGACGTTTCTAAAAAAATCCCACCTGCCATTTACTTGAATGTGTTCGGCCTAGCGGTTTCGTGGACACGGCTCGCCGGGGTCCGATCGGGCCGAATTTTGGATATGTGTCTCATGGGGGCCACCTCGACCGGGCATAGAAGTCTGGTGACCCTACGACCTTATTTAGGGGTCAAAGGGTCAAAAAAGGGAGCGCTTGTCCACCAAACCGGTACGTGTTTACATTGGAGATGGGACATCCGCCCTTCGGAGACGATGGGTCGTAGGGCCCCGAGATTCGAGATTCTCGCATCTCAGGGGCCCCTCTCCCATGTCCCCAAAGCACGAAGCTGTAGGACCTTGAAAAAAAATTCCCATCCTGCACCCTGAAATCTCTCAAAAGGCTCTGATCATGTAAGAGTCAGAGAGGACTGAGGGAGAGATTTTGTGCAGGAGGCTCCGAATTTTCCCCTCGCCTTAGGGCCCCACTCTTTCGGCAGCTCAATCGGGGCGGCCCCTGGACCCACCGATCCGAAATTCGGGCCCCTGGGTCTTTTCTAAAAAAGTCCCACCTGCCACATACTTGAATGGGTTTGGCCTAGCGGATTCGTGGACACAACTCGCGAGGGCCCCAGGGCCCCGTGCTTTCGGAAGCTCACTTGGGGCGGCCCCTTGACCCACCAATCCGAATTTCGGGCCACTGGGTCTTTTCTAAAAAAGTCCCACCTGCAATATACTTGAATGTTTTTGGCCTAGCGGGTTAATGGACAGGACTTGCAAGGGTCCCATCGGGCCGAATTTTGGATATGTGTCTCGAGGGCATCCCCTCGACCGGGCACAGAAGTCTGGTGGCCCTACGACCTTCTTTAGGGGTCAAACGGTCACAGAAGGGACCCCACGTCCACAAAAGCGGTACGCGTTTTGATGGGAGGTGGGACGTCCACAGTTCCGAGACGATAGGTCGTAGGGCCCCCAGATTTGAGATTCTGGCATCTCAGGGGCCCCTCAACAAGGGCCCTGAAACACGTAGTCGTAGGACCCATGGAAAAAGTGCATCGCACTAGGTTCTCGCGCTTTTGACAGCACGTTCTAGGGGCCCTCAGGAGCAACCGATCCAAATTTCAGGCCCCTGGGACGTTTCTAAAAAAATCCCACCTGCCATTTACTTGAATGTGTTCGGCCTAGCGGTTTCGTGGACACGGCTCGACGGGGTCCGATCGGGCCGAATTTTGGATATGTGTCTCATGGGGGCCACCTCGACCGGGCATAGAAGTCTGGTGACCCTACGACCTTATTTAGGGGTCAACGGGTCAAAAAAGGGAGCGCTTGTCCACCAAACCGGTACGCGTTTACATTGGAGATGGGACATCCGCCCTTCGGAGACGATGGGTCGTAGGGCCCCGAGATACGAGATTCTCGCATCTCAGGGGCCCCTCTCCCATGTCCCCAAAGCACGAAGCTGTAGGACCTTGAAAAAAAATTCCCATCCTGCACCCTGAAATCTCTCAAAAGGCTCTGATCATGTAAGAGTCAGAGAGGGCTGAGGGAGAGATTTTGTGCAGGAGGCTCCGAATTTTCCCCTTGCCTTAGGGCCCCACTCTTTCGGCAGCTCAATCGGGGCGGCCCCTGGACCCACCGATCCGAATTTCGGGCCCCTGGGTCTTTTCTTAAAAAGTCCCACCTGCCACATACTTGAATGGGTTTGGCCTAGCGGATTCGTGGACACAAGTCGCGAGGGCCCCAGGGCCCCGTGCTTTCGGAAGCTCACTCGGGGCGGCCCCTTGACCCACCGATCCGAATTTCGGGCCTCTGGGTCTTTTCTAAAAAAATCCCACCTGCCATTTACTTGAATGTGTTCGGCCTAGCGGTTTCGTGGACACGGCTCGCCGGGGTCCGATCGGGCCGAATATTGGATATGTGTCTCATGGGGGCCAACTCAACCGGGCATAGAAGTCTGGTGACCCTACGACCTTATTTAGGGGTCAAAGGGTCAAAAAAGGGAGCGCTTGTCCACTAAACCGGTATGCGTTTACATTGGAGATGGGACATCCGCCCTTCGGAGACGATGGGTCATAGGGCCCCGAGATTCGAGATTCTCGCATCTCAGGGGCCCCTCTCCCATGTCCCTGAAGCACGAAGCTGTAGGACCTTGAAAAAAAAAATCCCATCCGGCACCCCTGAAATCTCTCAAAAGGCTCTGATCATGTAAGAGTCAGAGAGGGCTGAGGGAGAGATTTTGTGCAGGAGGCTCCGAATTTTCCCCTCGCCTTAGGGCCCCGCTCTTTCGGCAGCTCAATCGGGGCGGCCCCTGGACCCACCGATCCGAATTTCGGGCCCCTGGGTCTTTTCTAAAAAAGTCCCACCCGCCACATACTTGAATGGGTTCGGCCTAGCGGATTCGTGGACACAACTCGCGAGGGACACAGGGCCCCTCGCTTTCGGAAGCTCACTCGGGGTGGCCCCTTGACCCACCGATCCGAATTTCGGGCCCTTGGGTCTTTTCTAAAAAAGTCCCACCTGCCATATACTTGAATGTTTTTGGCCTAGCGGGTTCGTGGACAGGACTTGCAAGGGTCCGATCGGGCCGAATTTTGGATATGTGTCTCATGGGAACCCACTCAACTGGGCATAGAAGTCTGGTGGCCCTATGACCTTCTTTAGGGGTCAAACAGTCAAATAAGTGACCCCACGTCCACCAAATCGGTACACGTTTTGATTGAAGGTGGGACATCCACAGTTCGGAGACAATAGGACGTAGGGCCCCCATATTCCAGATTCTCGCATCTCAGGGGCCCCTCTCCCATGTCCCTGAAGCACGAAGCTGTAGGACCTTGAAAAAAAAATACCCGTCCGGCACCCTGAAATCTCTAAAAAGGCTCTGATCATGTAAGAGTCAGAGAGGGCCAAGGGAGAGATTTTGTGCAGGAGGCTCCGAATTTTTCCCTCGCCTTAGGGCCCCGCGCTTTCGGCAGCTCACTCGGGGCGGCCCCTGGACCCACCGATCCGAATTTCGGGCCCCTGGGTCTTTTCTAAAAAAAGTCCCACCTGCCATATACTTGAATGTTTTCAGCCTAGCGGGTTCGTGGACACGACTCCCAAGGGTCCGTATTATGGGATAAAACTTACAAAAATGGATTCCTGGGAGCTTGCAGAGTACAGCTGATGAGACTTCAACCACGAAACCGCTAAAATTGATCTGTCCACGGAACCATTAGGAAGGGCGTGCTGAATAAATGGCAAATGGGAGGTTTTTTTTTTTTAAAAATTCCATTTACAATTTATTCAGCGGGACCTCCATAGCGCTCCCGTGGACATAATTTTTTTTTGCATATTTTACATTATTATTGGATAAAACTTACATGAATGGATTCCTCTGGGTGTCCTGAGTACAGTAAAGGTCTTTTCATTAACAATAACACACATTTGAAATAAATAAAGTTAAATAAAGTTGCAATTTAATGAAAAGTGAGATACGCACCACATGTGGTGCACATGTGTGCCAAAATTCAACGCTCATTTTTATGCAAATTCTACAGTATTATGGGATAAAACTTACAAAAATGGATTCCTGGGAGCTTGCAGAGTACAGCGGAAGAGACTTCAACCACGAAACCGCTAAAATTTAGCTGTCCACGGAACCATTAGGAAGGGCGTGCTGAATGAATGGCAAATGGGAGGTTTTTTAAAAAAAAATGTCCATTTACAATTTATTCAGCGGGACCTCCGTAGTGCTCCCGTGGACATTATTTTTTATGCAAATTCTACAGTATATTGTGATAAAACTTACATGAATGGACTCTGCTGGGCTGTCTGAGTACACTGCAGGCGTTTTGATCAACAATATTGCCTATATTTAATTAAATCAAATTTACTAGAATTGCTTTTTGTTAAACCTAAGGTGGACACATATCCTACTTGCCATTTATTCATATTGGATGGACACCAAATTTGGGGCACTGTATCTCCGCCTGCCGGGGGTTCAGGGACTTGGGGCTGGTGGCGTCGGATAGAGGTCCCCCTGGTCTGACTTTGACCCGATTTTGGTGCAGTTTGGCCCCGTTTTGGCGGAGTTACAGCTTGGCAAAGTGTGTGACATTTTGGTTAATATTCACCACATGTGGTGAAATTAGCCAAAATCCAACATTTTTCCTATGCATATTTCTACAGTGTTATGGGATAAAACTTACAAAAATGGATTCCTGGGAGCTTGCAGAGTACAGCTGATGAGACTTCAACCACGAAACCGCTAAAATTGATCTGTCCACGGAACCATTAGGAAGGGCGTGCTGAATAAATGACAAATGGGAGGTTTTTTTTTTAAAAAATTCCATTTACAATTTATTCAGCGGGACCTCCATAGCGCTCCCGTGGACATAATTTTTTTTTGCATATTTTACATTATTATTGGATAAAACTTACATGAATGGATTCCTCTGGGTGTCCTGAGTACAGTAAAGGTCTTTTCATTAACAATAACACACATTTGAAATAAATAAAGTTAAATAAAGTTGCAATTTAATGAAAAGTGAGATACGCACCACATGTGGTGCACATGTGTGCCAAAATTCAACGCTCATTTTTATGCAAATTCTACAGTATTATGGGATAAAACTTACAAAAATGGATTCCTGGGAGCTTGCAGAGTACAGCGGATGAGACTTCAACCACGAAACCGCTAAAATTTAGCTGTCCACAGAACCATTAGGAAGGGCGTGCTGAATGAATGGCAAATGGGAGGTTTTTTAAAAAAAAATGTCCATTTACAATTTATTCAGCGGGACCTCCGTAGTGCTCCCGTGGACATTATTTTTTATGCAAATTCTACAGTATATTGTGATAAAACTTACATGAATGGACTCTGCTGGGCTGTCTGAGTACACTGCAGGCGTTTTGATCAACAATATTGCCTATATTTAATTAAATCAAATTTACTAGAATTGCTTTTTGTTAAACCTAAGGTGGACACATATCCCACTTGCCATTTATTCATATTGGATGGACACCAAATTTGGGGCACTGTATCTCCGCCTGCCGGGGGTTCAGGGACTTGGGGCTGGTGGCGTCGGATAGAGGTCCCCCTGGTCTGACTTTGACCCGATTTTGGTGCAGTTTGGCCCCGTTTTGGCGGAGTTACAGCTTGGCAAAGTGTGTGACAGTTTGGTTAATATTCACCACATGTGGTGAAATTAACCAAAATCCAACATTTTTTCTATGCATTTTTCTACAGTGTTATGGGTTAAAACTTACAAATATGGATTCCTGGGAGCTTGCAGAGTACAGCAGATGAGACTTTAACCACGAAATCGCTAAAATTGATCTGTCCACGGAACCATTAGGAAAGGCATGCTGAATAAATGGCAAATGGGAGGTTTTTTCAAAAAAAAAAGTCCATTTACAATTTATTCAGCGGGACCTCCATAGCGCTCCCGTGGACATAAATTTTTATGCATATTTTACATTATTATTGGATTAAACTTACATGAATGGATTCCTCTGGGTGTCCTGAGTACAGTAAAGGTCTTTTCATTAACAATAACACACATTTGAAATAAATAAAGTTAAATACATTTGCTATTTAATGAAAAGTGAGATACGCACCACATGTGGTGCACATGTGTGCCAAAATTCAACGCTCATGTTTATGCAAATTCTACAGTATTATGGGATAAAACTTACAAAAATGGGTTCCTGGGAGCTTGCAGAGTACAGCTGATGAGACTTCAACCACGAAACCGCTAAAATTTATCTGTCCACGGAACCATTAGGAAGGGCGTGCTGAATATATGGCAAATGGGAGGTTTTTAAAAAAAAAATGTCCATTTACAATTTATTCAGCGGGACCTCCATAGCGCTCCCGTGGACATAAATTTATATGCATATTTATATGCATACAGTATAATGAGTGAAATTCAGGGGATCCCTAGAGGGGTCTACCGTATGCGACCACCCTCGAGTTCCTGGGTGGTCCGGTTCCTGAGCTATAACGGTTCAAACCCCACGTTTTGGGGGGCCGTAACTCGGACCCCCGGGGTCAAAGGAACATGGGGCTGGTGTCGTCGGATAGGGGTCCCCAAGGTCTAATATTGACCAGAGTTTGGTGTTTTTTCCCCTCTCTTTGGGTGAGTTATGGCCGGTCAAATTTTGGGACTTTTTGCATTTGTGGGCCCGTATCACTGGCCCCCGGGGGTCTATCGACTTGGGGGAGGTGGCTTCAGAAAGGGCCCTTCGAGGGCTATCACGTCACCCAGATTCAAGTCGCTAGGTCTCTTCCTTTCATTTGACTATCAAAAATGTGGGGGGCCATAACTCCGCCCCCCGGGGTGTTATGGATGGGGGGCAGCGGTGTTCGGTAGGCCTTCTGGAGGTCTTACTCTGACCCGATTTTGGTGCAGTTTGGCCCCGTTTTGGCAGAGTTACAGCTTGGCAAAGTCTGTGACATTTTGGTTAACATTCACCATATGTGGTGAAATTAACCAAAATCCAACATTTTTTCTATGCATATTTCTACAGTATAATGGGATAAAACTTACAAAAATGGAATCCTCTGAGTGCCCTGAGTACTGTACAAGCGTTTTCTCTAGGCTTCATAATAAAAAAAAATTTCCGACTTCCACCCCCCTCGAGCTGCCTTCTCTAGCCGGGGAGGGTGCACCCTGGCCGGCATGGATGAGTAGGTGCGAGGGGGGTGGATGGTACTCTTTTTTGGCTAATTTCTCCGGGATGCGGTGGACCCCGGGGCTGAAATTCAGGGGATCCTTAGAGGGTCGAGGGGTCTACCGTATGTGACCACACTCGAGTTCCTGGGTGGTCCGGTTTTTGAGTTATAACGGTTCAAATCCCACAGTTTGGGGGGCCGTAACTCGGACCCCCAGGGTCATAGGAACATGGGGTTGGTGTCGTCGGATAGGGGTCCCCAAGGTCTAATATTGACCAGAGTTTGGTGTTTTTTCCCCTCTCTTTGGGTGAGTTATGGCCGGTCAAATTTTGGGACTTTTTGCATTTGCGGGCCCGTATCTCTGGCCCCCGGGGGTCTATCGACTTGGGGGAGGTGGCTTCAGAAAGGGCCCTTCGAGGGCTATCACGTCACCGAGTTTCAAGTCGCTAGGTCTCTTCCTTTCATTTGACTATCAAAAATGTGGGGGGCCATAACTCCGCCCCCCGGGGTGTTATGGATGGGGGGCAGCGGTGTTCGGTAGGCCTTCTGGAGGTCTGACGTTGACCCGATTTTGGTTCAGTTTGGCCCCGTTTTGGCAGAGTTACAGCTTAAGGTCCCCTTAACCCACGTACACGAGCCCTCAAACTTATACCTGAATGGACGCTCCAAAAAAAAATGGACTTTATAGAGAAAGCACACAGGCTCCACCGAGATTCGAACTCAGATCGCTGGCTTAGCCATCCATGTCTGCCTGATTGGAAAAAACCTGCCATAATGTTTGTGAATGCAATGAGACAATAAAGCTTCACGTTTTAACCTGAACAAGGGCTTGGATTTTGAAATTAGCCAAAATCCAACATTTTTCCTATGCATATTTCTACAGTGTTATGGGATAAAACTTACAAAAATGGATTCCTGGGAGCTTGCAGAGTACAGCTGATGAGACTTCAACCACGAAACCGCTAAAATTGATCTGTCCACGGAACCATTAGGAAGGGCGTGCTGAATAAATGGCAAATGGGAGGTTTTTTTTTAAAAAAATTCCATTTACAATTTATTCAGCGGGACCTCCATAGCGCTCCCGTGGACATAATTTTTTTTTGCATATTTTACATTATTATTGGATAAAACTTACATGAATGGATTCCTCTGGGTGTCCTGAGTACAGTAAAGGTCTTTTCATTAACAATAACACACATTTGAAATAAATAAAGTTAAATAAAGTTGCAATTTAATGAAAAGTGAGATACGCACCACATGTGGTGCACATGTGTGCCAAAATTCAACGCTCATTTTTATGCAAATTCTACAGTATTATGGGATAAAACTTACAAAAATGGATTCCTGGGAGCTTGCAGAGTACAGCGGATGAGACTTCAACCACGAAACCGCTAAAATTTAGCTGTCCACAGAACCATTAGGAAGGGCGTGCTGAATGAATGGCAAATGGGAGGTTTTTTAAAAAAAAATGTCCATTTACAATTTATTCAGCGGGACCTCCGTAGTGCTCCCGTGGACATTATTTTTTATGCAAATTCTACAGTATATTGTGATAAAACTTACATGAATGGACTCTGCTGGGCTGTCTGAGTACACTGCAGGCGTTTTGATCAACAATATTGCCTATATTTAATTAAATCAAATTTACTAGAATTGCTTTTTGTTAAACCTAAGGTGGACACATATCCCACTTGCCATTTATTCATATTGGATGGACACCAAATTTGGGGCACTGTATCTCCGCCTGCCGGGGGTTCAGGGACTTGGGGCTGGTGGCGTCGGATAGAGGTCCCCCTGGTCTGACTTTGACCCGATTTTGGTGCAGTTTGGCCCCGTTTTGGCGGAGTTACAGCTTGGCAAAGTGTGTGACAGTTTGGTTAATATTCACCACATGTGGTGAAATTAACCAAAATCCAACATTTTTTCTATGCATTTTTCTACAGTGTTATGGGTTAAAACTTACAAATATGGATTCCTGGGAGCTTGCAGAGTACAGCAGATGAGACTTTAACCACGAAATCGCTAAAATTGATCTGTCCACGGAACCATTAGGAAAGGCATGCTGAATAAATGGCAAATGGGAGGTTTTTTCAAAAAAAAAAGTCCATTTACAATTTATTCAGCGGGACCTCCATAGCGCTCCCGTGGACATAAATTTTTATGCATATTTTACATTATTATTGGATTAAACTTACATGAATGGATTCCTCTGGGTGTCCTGAGTACAGTAAAGGTCTTTTCATTAACAATAACACACATTTGAAATAAATAAAGTTAAATACATTTGCTATTTAATGAAAAGTGAGATACGCACCACATGTGGTGCACATGTGTGCCAAAATTCAACGCTCATGTTTATGCAAATTCTACAGTATTATGGGATAAAACTTACAAAAATGGGTTCCTGGGAGCTTGCAGAGTACAGCTGATGAGACTTCAACCACGAAACCGCTAAAATTTATCTGTCCACGGAACCATTAGGAAGGGCGTGCTGAATATATGGCAAATGGGAGGTTTTTAAAAAAAAAATGTCCATTTACAATTTATTCAGCGGGACCTCCATAGCGCTCCCGTGGACATAAATTTATATGCATATTTATATGCATACAGTATAATGAGTGAAATTCAGGGGATCCCTAGAGGGGTCTACCGTATGCGACCACCCTCGAGTTCCTGGGTGGTCCGGTTCCTGAGCTATAACGGTTCAAACCCCACGTTTTGGGGGGCCGTAACTCGGACCCCCGGGGTCAAAGGAACATGGGGCTGGTGTCGTCGGATAGGGGTCCCCAAGGTCTAATATTGACCAGAGTTTGGTGTTTTTTCCCCTCTCTTTGGGTGAGTTATGGCCGGTCAAATTTTGGGACTTTTTGCATTTGTGGGCCCGTATCACTGGCCCCCGGGGGTCTATCGACTTGGGGGAGGTGGCTTCAGAAAGGGCCCTTCGAGGGCTATCACGTCACCGAGATTCAAGTCGCTAGGTCTCTTCCTTTCATTTGACTATCAAAAATGTGGGGGGCCATAACTCCGCCCCCCGGGGTGTTATGGATGGGGGGCAGCGGTGTTCGGTAGGCCTTCTGGAGGTCTTACTCTGACCCGATTTTGGTTCAGTTTGGCCCCGTTTTGGCAGAGTTACAGCTTAAGGTCCCCTTAACCCACGTACACGAGCCCTCAAACTTATACCTGAATGGACGCTCCAAAAAAAAATGGACTTTATAGAGAAAGCACACAGGCTCCACCGAGATTCGAACTCAGATCGCTGGCTTAGCCATCCATGTCTGCCTGATTGGAAAAAACCTGCCATAATGTTTGTGAATGCAATGAGACAATAAAGCTTCACGTTTTAACCTGAACAAGGGCTTGGATTTTGAAATTAGCCAAAATCCAACATTTTTCCTATGCATATTTCTACAGTGTTATGGGATAAAACTTACAAAAATGGATTCCTGGGAGCTTGCAGAGTACAGCTGATGAGACTTCAACCACGAAACCGCTAAAATTGATCTGTCCACGGAACCATTAGGAAGGGCGTGCTGAATAAATGGCAAATGGGAGGTTTTTTTTTTAAAAAATTCCATTTACAATTTATTCAGCGGGACCTCCATAGCGCTCCCGTGGACATAATTTTTTTTTGCATATTTTACATTATTATTGGATAAAACTTACATGAATGGATTCCTCTGGGTGTCCTGAGTACAGTAAAGGTCTTTTCATTAACAATAACACACATTTGAAATAAATAAAGTTAAATAAAGTTGCAATTTAATGAAAAGTGAGATATGCACCACATGTGGTGCACATGTGTGCCAAAATTCAACGCTCATTTTTATGCAAATTCTACAGTATTATGGGATAAAACTTACAAAAATGGATTCCTGGGAGCTTGCAGAGTACAGCGGATGAGACTTCAACCACGAAACCGCTAAAATTTAGCTGTCCACAGAACCATTAGGAAGGGCGTGCTGAATGAATGGCAAATGGGAGGTTTTTTAAAAAAAA
The DNA here is from genome assembly GCF_963082965.1 of Carassius carassius. Lineage (NCBI taxonomy): Eukaryota > Metazoa > Chordata > Actinopteri > Cypriniformes > Cyprinidae > Carassius > Carassius carassius. Next base: position 31,851,908 of record NC_081762.1, read on the forward strand.
ATGTCCATTTACAATTTATTCAGCGGGACCTCCGTAGTGCTCCCGTGGACATTATTTTTTATGCAAATTCTACAGTATATTGTGATTGTGATGTGAATGAGTAGGTGCGAGGGGGGTGGATGGTACTCTTTTTTGGCTAATTTCTCCGGGATGCGGTGGACCCCGGGGCTGAAATTCAGGGGATCCTTAGAGGGTCGAGGGGTCTACCGTATGTGACCACACTCGAGTTCCTGGGTGGTCCGGTTTTTGAGTTATAACGGTTCAAATCCCACAGTTTGGGGGGCCGTAACTCGGACCCCCAGGGTCATAGGAACATGGGGTTGGTGTCGTCGGATAGGGGTCCCCAAGGTCTAATATTGACCAGAGTTTGGTGTTTTTTCCCCTCTCTTTGGGTGAGTTATGGCCGGTCAAATTTTGGGACTTTTTGCATTTGCGGGCCCGTATCTCTGGCCCCCGGGGGTCTATCGACTTGGGGGAGGTGGCTTCAGAAAGGGCCCTTCGAGGGCTATCACGTCACCGAGTTTCAAGTCGCTAGGTCTCTTCCTTTCATTTGACTATCAAAAATGTGGGGGGCCATAACTCCGCCCCCCGGGGTGTTATGGATGGGGGGCAGCGGTGTTCGGTAGGCCTTCTGGAGGTCTGACGTTGACCCGATTTTGGTTCAGTTTGGCCCCGTTTTGGCAGAGTTACAGCTTAAGGTCCCCTTAACCCACGTACACGAGCCCTCAAACTTATACCTGAATGGACGCTCCAAAAAAAAATGGACTTTATAGAGAAAGCACACAGGCTCCACCGAGATTCGAACTCAGATCGCTGGCTTAGCCATCCATGTCTGCCTGATTGGAAAAAACCTGCCATAATGTTTGTGAATGCAATGAGACAATAAAGCTTCACGTTTTAACCTGAACAAGGGCTCGTCCGCGATTTGAACCCGGGACCTCTCGCACCCAAAGCAAGAATCATACCCCTAGACCAACTAGCCTTCTTTCCCTAATCCAAGGAAAAAGAGCTATTCCAGCATCAACAAAAGAAGGAACATGAACTAACGTGGAAGCAATCAAAGTCCTCGAGACAGTGTGAAAGGCTAACGAATGCAAGTTGGCCTCTTAATTGACCTAAAAATGGGGCTGTATCTAACATGTAGAGGGATGTTAGGGAGGACAGCTGAAACGGTCAGATGTCACTTAGACCAGCGGGTCTCAATTCCAGTCCTCGCGCCCCCTGCTCTTCACATTTTGTAAGTTTCTTGTATAGCTTCAGACATTTGTTCCATTCGAACGTAAGTGCCCTGAGAACTGGACATCACATGAAATCCCTCCGTGATTCAAGTTCAAAGCGTATGTATATGTTCAATTCATAGTGAGTAATACAGTGGTGTATCGAGGTATACAGAGGTAAATGATGTCACACTTCTCCATGTGTGAAGAAGTTGCGCAGCACAAATCCATGAACCAATGTTCCAAAGTGAAGTATACTTTGACGGATTTCCCCTGCTCAGGGAGTGGGGAGCAATGAACAGTGTGTAGGGACCATGTCAATCACTAGGAGCTCACTTCTAATGAGCTGATTATCCGAATCAGGTGTGCTAACAAAGAGAGACATGCAAAACATGCAGACCTGGTGGGAGCGAGGACTAGAATTGAGAACCGCTTCCTTAGACTTTAAGTCAGTGTGAGCAAAAGAGGTGAGAAGTTGTCTGCATGATCCGAGTGTTCCAAGGTAGCCTACATAATACAAGAATCCATACACATGCATACTGGCATAAAAAGACCGAGAAGGTCCTTAAACACAAAAGCTTAATCTCTTTGTTAATTCGACAACATAATCTCGGCCAGTGCAAAGGAGCAAGCCCAGAGGAGGGACAGCCTCTTTGCTTCAAACCCATCATCCCCAGCTATGCTCGTCATTCTTGAAAGGCCAGGGGAATTAGCTCAAATGGTAGAGCGCTCGCTTAGCATGCGAGAGGTAGCGGGATCGATGCCCGCATTCTCCAAGTCGGCTACTGCCCTCTTACTCACACATCCCTAGACCAGTGGTTTTCAATCCTGTCCTGGAGGCATCCCTGCCCTGCACATTTCGCATTTCCCCTCATCTAACACACCTGTTTCAAATCATCAGCTCATTAGTAGAGACTGCAAGACCTGATTTGGGTGTGTCTAATAAGGGAGACATACAAAATGTTCAGGGCAGGGGTGCCTCCAGGAAAGGTTTGAAAACCATTGCCCTAAAGAGACCGACTGAGCGTTGACAGCAATGCTGCCACACTCCCACGTAAGCTTTTTTTGGGCTCATAGCTGCCAAAAAGTATTTCAGACATGGTCCTGTGCAAATTGGTTGCAAAACAGTGCCATTTTACGCACAGTTCCCTAAAGCAGGGGTTTTCAAACCTGTCCTGGAGGCACCCCTGCCCTTCACATTTTGAATGTGTCCCTCATCTAACACACCTGTTTCAAATCATCAGCTCATTAGTAGAGACCGTGAGACCTTATTTGGGTGTGTCTAATAAGGGAGACAATAAAAATGTGCAGGGCAGGGGTGCCTCCAAGACAGGTTTGAGAACAACTGCCCTAAAGAGACAGACTGAGCATCGATGCAATGCGGCCACACTCTCTACGTTAGTTAATTTTTTTGGACTAAAAGGTGCCGAAAAGTATTTCAGACATTGTCCTGCGCAAACTGGTGGCAAAATAGGTCCCACAGAGATTTGAACTCGGATCACTGGATTCAGAGTACAGAGTGCTAACCATTTCACCATGGAACCTTAACTGGTGCAGCTGTTGCTCACAGGGCCACAAACACTGGCACCATCGCCAAACTAGTGCTGTTTTATCTTTTCCTGTGGCAAGAAAGCACACAGGCTCCACCGAGATTCGATCTCAGAACGCTGGATTCAAAGCCCAGAGTGCTGACCATTACACCATGGAACCGAAACTGCTTGGTTGGAGGCCAACTTGGAAACAGATAGCTCTCTGGCTGTGGGGAAGCAGTTATACAGAGAGGTTGGATCCCAGTGATTTTTGGTCAATGGCCCGTCTCAAAAAAGGGAAAAGTGTGGGAGATGTTGCTGAAACCCGGAATCGAACCAGGGACCTTTAGATCTTCAGTCTAACGCTCTCCCAACTGAGCTATTTTGGCTACAACAAACCTCTGCTTAGCAAGCAGGGATTTCAGTGAGATCACCCTACTCTTTGTCGGAGCTAAAGAAAAGAGCAGAGATGAGCCCCCAGACAATAAAAACAGATGGCCAGTACTGCGGTCGAACCCGCGACCTTGGCGTTATTAGCACCACGCTCTAACCAGCTGAGCTAACTTAGCCATCCATGTCTGCCTGATTGGAAAAAACCTGCCATAATGTTTGTGAATGCAATGAGACAATAAAGCTTCACGTTTTAACCTGAACAAGGGCTCGTCCGGGATTTGAACCCGGGACCTCTCGCACCCAAAGCGAGAATCATACCCCTAGGGCAAGCAAAGTCCTCGAGACAGTGTGAAAGGCTAACGAATGCAAGTTGGCCTCTTAATTGACCTAAAATTGGGGCTGTATCTAACATGTAGAGGGATGTTAGGTAGGACAGCTGAAACGGTCAGATGTCACTTAGACCAGCGGGTCTCAATTCCAGTCCCGGAAGGGAGGAGGCCAACTTGGAAACAGATAGCTCTCTGGCTGTGGGGAAGCAGTTATACCTGTTCCTCTGGGTGTAACGGGACACAGAAGCAGCAGCGCTGGAGCAGGCGCTGGAGCAGGCGGAGCTGGGCCTGCACCGGATGTCAAAGCACCAGAAGATGGAATCACCATCGACACAGTCATGTCTGGGTTAAGGACTAGTGTGCCTAACAGTGACCCAGGTGCTGAAATGGGCTGCACAACTCCTGCTGCTGTGGGGACGGGTGCGATAGGGCACTCCTATTTGGCAGAAGTGGGCCGGCGACCCGGTCGCAGAATTGGAGCCTGTCCTTCTCGATTTGGCGGAAGGATAAATTGATGTTTTGGGCCTGATGTTGATGGCACGTCATCCAATTTTTCCCTCGGCAGAGGAAGCTGCGTATCAGCCACATCAATTGGGTCAGATGGAGTCAGTCCCTGGGCGAGGACACTCATTTCCTGATTTTTCTGCTGCCGTTGAAACCTGAAAGTAAATTACTTGTAAAATATATATATATATATATATATATATATATATATATATATATATATATATATGTGTGTGTGTGTGTGTGTGTGTGTGTGTACAGAAGTATTCAGTTCCCTGGAACCAAATAATGTGCCTTGCTTACCACTGAATGAGTGTCCTCTGGTTCAGCTCAAACAGCTGGATCATTGTTTCATCCATCAGCCTTCGACTGTTAAGCACCAGGTCTCGGATGTGGTGGTAATCTGAAAGGATTTTAGACCACCTGGGGGTGCAAACTCCAGCCTTCTTGGTCGGTGACTTGTGTAAAGCACACAGCTTCATACAAATGGCCTCAACCAAGCGGCTGGTGCTGGGCCACTCTGCTGGACCCCCAGGATGTCCAATCAGACACCGTTTCACACTCTCCACACCCGGTGTGACTCCGGACCGTTTCGGTGCCTTAAAGCGCCCATGTGTCAGCTGAGGCTGATGTCGAGGCTGATAGTTGACCTGCTGTTTATCAACGTCAGGGAGAGCTGTCCACAGCTGGATGGCCTCTGTCACCTGCAGGTCGGTGAGGTAAGGAGCCTCACGAAGACCCACCAGGAAACCAGCCAGATCCTGGACCTTGTCCCACCCAGCGATGCCATCAGGTCCAATGACTGCTCCCTAGTAAATGCAGATTAGTGTTAATATACACTTTCAGTCAAAAGCCTTTGAACAGAAATATTTTTTTACATTTTTTAAAGAATTCTGCTCGACAAGCCTGCATTTATTTTATTCAAATACAACAAAAGCCATTATATTGTGAAATAATTTTACTATTTAAAATAAAAATGCTTTCTATTTGAATATAGTTTAAAGTGTAAGTTATTTCTGTGATGCACAGCTGTATTTTCAGCATCATTCCTCCAGTCTTCAGTGTCACATGATCTTCAGAAATCATTCAGATATCCTGATTTGTTCTTCTAGAAACCTTTTTTTATTGATATTATTATCAATATTTAGAACAGTTGTGTACATTTTGTTCAAGATTCTTTGATGAATAGAAGGATCCAAGATAAGAGTTTATATGTAATAAAAAGCTTTTTTAACATTATACACTATACCATCCAAAAGTGTGGAGTCAGAACATTTAAATCATTATATATTTAGTATTAAATTATAGAAATTAATACTTTTATTTAGCAAGGACGCATTAAATAGATGATAAAGACATTTATAATGTTACAATATATATTGAACTTTCTATTCATCAAAGAAACCTAAACAAAAAATCTCTAGGAGCTATTTTTATTCAAATGGATAGCAGTTATTTTAAATAGTAAAAATATTTCAAAATATTACTGCTTTTGTTGTATTTTGAATCAAATAAATGCAGGCTTAAAAAAAACAAAAGGCTAAATAGATAACTTAATAGAATATTGCAAAAGAACAAGTTAAATTTCTTACCTGTATATGCTCCAGGAGGGCGATAGCGCTCATCCCAGGGCTTCCCAAAGACTGTTCGGCTTAGCCGGTCCACAGCCTCTCTCATGGCACTGCCATATGTCCGAATGGAGGACGCCCGTTTTATGGCATCTTCCATTCGGTCATCATTCCAACGCATCAAGCCCTCAAGGAGATAGTCCTGAAAATGCGCATCGCTGGCACTGGTTCCTAAAAGTTAAATAATATTAAAAAATATATAAAAAAGGGTTTTATATGTCACATATGTACAATATATGTACTACACATAAGGTGCTCTGAAGTAACTTGTATACTACATTTAATAGAGTTGTGTAACTAAATTAAAAATGATTGTCACTTATTCCTGTATTACTAGTGACTTGTTAGTCAAGACAGCTTTGTCAATGCTAATGACATTAAAAAGTAATTGTAATGTAGAGTGTGACATTTATTAATGCGGCATTACTTTAAAGTGATGGAAGCAGTTACAGTGCTTATATTTTCTACAGAAAAATAATAATCCATATGCATGTAATACCTGGAATAAAACGGTTCAGGTGGAGGTGGAACGACTCCAAGGAGGTAGAGCCACGAGCACACCTGTAGCAGCACAGCTCCACGCTGCCTTTCTTCAGTGTCCCTGTCTTCATGTACAGCGGAAAGTCCTCTGGGTCTTGTATACACTGGACGTGCTTGCGCTGTTCCTTCCATATCTGCTGGATCCGTTCGTGGTCCAGCAGAGGAACTCCCAGGGTGTCCTTCCCATCCGCACTGTCAAACTGATCAATCAGTGACCCAATCAATCTGGCGGTCTCCTCCACCCCCCTGGTCCTCCTCCGGCAGTGCAGTGCCAACTCCCTCCGGGTAATGCGAGCACTGACCGCCTTTTCTGAGATGTGGCCAGTCTTCTTTGCCGCCAGGTCACTCTCTTTTGCAGAGCGAAGAGCAGCCACATCCTCTGGATCCCACTGAAAGATGCACGTGGACAGACGTGCCATGAAGATCCCGTAGAGTGGATGAGCCTCTGTCGTGACACCTGCAGCAAATCGCCGCATGAAGTGCCAGATGTCGAGGCGCACTACAAGCTCATCCCACTCCGAAAACATGATCTTCACCCGCGATTGGCCATACTGACTGCAGCAGTCCCTGTCCACGTACATCACTTTTGGGGCTGCCTCTCCTGCCTCTCGGTAGCGTTTCATCAGACCAGCTGCCATGGAGTCCAGTCCATGTCCCTCGGCAGCTGTCAGCACAGAGACAAGGACCTGGTCGTGTTCATTTCCGACATTTGTGCACCAGGCAGCTGTTCCTGAAGCAGCACCGGCAAGTTTCTTTGTGACCTATTGGGAAAAATAAAAGATGTGCTCTTTATGTACGCATATCACACACATATCCATATCTGGCAAATTTCTGGATATAAACAGGGCTTTGATACCTTTTTTTGTCGAATCCATCTTGAGAACACAGCCAAAGACAGATGTTAATTTGGCCTTGACCTCGTGCAGTCGCCCCAGAACATCCCTGGCATACACGGCTAACAGTCACTTAGGTTTAGGCAGGGCAGGTAAAAGTGGAGGACCAGCAAACACAGGAGGCTGCACAAGGGAGGACCTTGTGAATGGTTCACAGGCAGTCAGGTACTGCAAGACACGCTGTGTCCATGCCTCACTGTGCTGTTCCATCAGCTTCCTGTAAAGCTGAGTCACACTGTTGCCCAGTGTCCTCTCCCTCATCATCCTCAGCACCCGGTTGTCACATGAGTATCTAAGGAAACAACAGTATAATCATGCAAATGCTTTAGTTGGTAAAAAATAACCCATATAAAAGTACCTAATAATGAATGATTGTCATTATGAATTACCTGTATGTCAGCAAAGCTGGAAACTGACTGCGGTGGCCCATATCCAGCTGTCCTAGGATGTCCTCAGACCAGGCAGGATATTTCTTTTTGCAGCGTTTGCACTCCAGATACTCAGTGGCAAGGTCATACCACCCGTCGATGTCCACGACCTTACGCACGGTACGGTAAATTCCTGCCGCTGTTAGTCTGTGCTTACCACAGTCTGGGCGAACACAGACAAGAGGAAATAACCACATCTTCAGCGGCATCCATAAGAAAAGGGGCCGACAGAAGAAGAGGTCAGGTGAGGCAGGGGGCTGAGTGTTTATTAAAGGGGGCTGAGGAGGATACCACCAAAGTTTCAGCTGGGACACTAGTTCTGACTTGCCGGTTCGTGGGTTGGCCTTAAATAGTGTGTTCCGGATCCACTCATGCTGGAAAGGTGGAAGTTGATCTTTCCAGTGACTTGGAAGCTCAGCTGGTGGCTGGTGATGTGAAGGAGCTGGTGCCTTGGCAGTTTCCACTGATGGAGATGGACCAGCACAGTCCTCTGAGTGAATAGTAAAAAAAAAGCAATAAGGATGACTGTTGCATTTGATAGTAATATGCCATAAATGCAGCGCTCAAACAGCCTGCAAAGCACAATTTTTGGACAAGTATTCATAAATATTATGTTATATTTAGGAACGAGAGTGAAGAAAGTGGTACTAGTGTTAAGGAAGCAAAGAACACAGCATACACTATATTAATTTAAGGAGAATGAGGATCAGATGGAATGGAGGAAGGAAAATGTGGTGTGATGAATTAACTGTAAAGCAACGAAGCCCACGGACATGAAGCATACACACAGATAGAGTAAGGAAAAACTGTTCCTCTAATCATTAGAACAATGAATCTCCACCACCCTGTCTGCTCAGGGAGAGCTGAAGAGTGTGTGAGAAGAGCAAGCGGTGTGAAAAAGTTATCTGGTGATTATCTAACAACGGGTAAGTTCGGAAACGCAAATAAATAAACTGACACCTTGGAACATCCTTACGGTTTTGAAGAAGTGCACTCAAAGAAAGCATCCCGCTTGAGGCATGATATGATATAATTCTGTATTGTAAACAAAACACATTTTAAAATGTTGATTATTTTCCCCCAAGAAATAACGCTTCTCAGTGTGTTTTCACAAAACATTCTTGTAATATGTGCATTTGTGTCATATGCCACACCTGTATTTAGCTGTGCTTCACATTGTGATGCAGCAAATACCAGCTCCTCATCGTCATCTTCTGCAATGGGAACGGACTTGCCTGGAGCATAAATGTTAAAACTATCATTGTGAACAATACACAGAGACAAACATATGTAAGATGGTGCTTACTTACCAGTAGCGAAAAGCTGCATGGGGGGCAAATGTTTGGCTGGGGGTTCTGCTGCTGGAGGAGGTAAAGTGGACTGCAATAATGGATCTGGAAACGGCAAGTTGACAAGTTTGCCATAATGATAAATTAATATATGTAGAAATGCTTTAGGTAAAATTCTATATTCACACTCCTACTCACAGGGTTTAACTGGTGACGTGAGTTTTTTCGCCAGCTGTGAAGGCGACAAATTTTTGCCACGTGCCAACAGCGCTTTCACAGTTGCGGTTTTCTGTACACCAGTTTGGATAGCTGCAGGTGGAGGTGCAGTGGTTGCAGAAGCACTGGAGGTTGCAGCGTGAGGTGCAGGCTGACGTACGCTGGTGCCCACAGCAGAAGCCCGTCTTTTCAGGACATATGTCTTGAAAATGGCCATGTTGGTTTTGGGCCTGGCATCTGCCTTAACGAGGTACCTGATGAGGGCTTGAGCCTCCTTGCTCTGGTCCTCATAAACATCTTTCATGGACCGACCCTGGAAGTCACCAAACTCCACCATCAAGCAGCCCTGGTCTCCAGTTGCCCGGGCTTCTGCCTGCATTTCCTGCTTCCTCTGATACTTCTCCACTTCTTCTGCCATCTCTCTAATTTGAGAAGTGTACTGTAGGAACAGTTGTTTATTTTCTGACAGGGGTGTTGTCTGCGTCGTCTCATTGGAAATGCTGAGCACCAAATACACGGCATAACCCAGAGAGTTTTCCAGGAGCCATCTAAATCTCTGGCCCTGGTACTTCCCAAACTGAAGTTTGCAGTGAGCCAGTACTAAAAACTGGTCACTGGGGTCTCCACCGTTTGTGCTGACAAAAGTACTGGCCTCTGACAGCACCTCCTCCTTAGGTTTGGCCCTTCCAGACTCCACATTTTCAAGGCGCCTCGCCTCCGCCGAAGGTGCCATGAGGAGTCGGCTTGATGTTGCCGATTGCCGTTGAAAAGAGGGATATGCATACATTTTCTGAAATGAAAATCAGAAAAAGACTACTACCTTTTGCAATCTAAAAGACACCTGTATGTTAAGTGTGTAACAATAATTTAACAAGCTACGCATAAACTATATTACTGTGGTAATAAACATGGCCATGACATAAACTGTCCTGAAGATGAGTTTTCTACAAAGGACAGGAATCCCTGACATATAAAATATGTAACGTCAATATGAAGTCTGAAATTTCCTTTTATTTTCAATGCTGTCATCTTAAACCATGATTACACACACACCAGGCTACAAAATATTACATTAAATATATTATACTTCAAATGTTGTCATCTTACCCCAGGGTTACACCAGGTGCTTTTACCTCTTAAAATCTCAGCCATTTTTCTGTGTTTTTAACTTTCTGGTCTACCTAAATTAAAATGAGCACTATTCCCACATACTTTGGCCCATATGGATACATTTGGCCTTTTTTTGTTTGTTTTTAGTTAAGACTCTCAATGTTTTTTTATAAAAAAAGTCATTATTATTACATTATTTTAGAAAATATCAATTATTTCTTGGTAAATGCAGTTTTCCATATCTCCACAACAATTTGGTAATGATTTTTACAATTAAAATGTGTGTGTGTTATTATGTGTTAATACCAAATATAAATGTAAATAGTTTAATCATTATTTTCATTCATAGGGCCCAGAAACCATGATTTCTTAGACAATAAACACATCATTGTTGACAGTAGCATAGCTTAATTAGCTGACGGTCGATAAATTTAACTTATCTGATCATTTATCATGTGAAAAGTTACAGGTTCACAGGTACTGAAGAAAGCATGAACTGTACATGCCAGCTAGCTATACTGACACGATTCATTTTCCAAAAATACACACTGTATATGAACAAATAATGACCAGTTTTCAATGAATGAAGTAATAGCCTTACCTTTAACAAAGATGACAACAACGGCGATTGGTCAAAAGGAGGCCACAGGAGAGAAACGCGATTGATCAAAAGTAAGCCACGGAAGAGAAACGCGATTGTTCAAAAGTAAGCCACAGGCGAAACGCGATTGGTAAAAAGTAAGCCACAGGCGAAACGCGATTGGTCAAAAGTAAGCCACAGGCGAAATGCGATTGGTCAAAAGTAAGCCACAGGCGAAACGCGATTGGCTCATGTGGGCTTACTTTGTGCTTACTTTGGCTCAGTCGGTGGGAAGCAGTAGGCGCAAGCGAGAGGTAGCGGGATCGATGCCCGCATTCTCCAAGTTGGCTCCTGCCCTTTTACTCACACATCCCTAGATCAGTGGTTTTCAATCCTGTCCTGGAGGCATCCCTGCCCTGCACATTTCGCATTTCCCCTCATCTAACACACCTGTTTCAAATCATCAGCTCATTAGTAGAGACCGCGAGACCTTATTTGGGTGTGTCTAATAAGGGAGACAATAAAAATGTGCAGGGCAGGGGTGCCTCCAGGACAGGTTTGAGAACCACTGCCCTAAAGAAACAGACTGAGCATCGATGCAATGCGGCCAGACTCTCTACGTTAGTTAATTTTTTTGGACTAAAAGGTGCCGAAAAGTATTTCAGACATTGTCCTGCGCAAACTGGTGGCAAAATAGGTCCCACCGAGATTTGAACATGGATCACTTGATTCAGAGTTCAGAGTGCTAACCATTACACCATGGAACCTTAACTGGTGCAGCTGTTGCTCACAGGGCCACAAACACTGGCACCATCTCCAAACTAGTGCTGTTTTATCTTTTCCTGCGGCAAGAAAGCACACAGGCTCCACCGAGATTCGAACTCAGATCGCTGGATTCAAAGCCCAGAGTGCTGACCATTACACCATGGAACCGAAACTGCTTGGTTGGAGGCCAACTTGGAAACAGATAGCTCTCTGGCTGTGGGGAAGCAGTTATACAGAGAGGTTGGAACCCAGTGATTTTTGGTCAATGGCCCGCCTCAAAAAAGGGAAAAGTGTGGGAGATGTTGCCAAAACCCGGGATCGAGCCAGGGACCTTTAGATCTTCAGTCTAACACTCTCCCAACTGAGCTATTTCGGCTACAACAAACCTCTGCTTAGCAAGCAGGGATTTCAGTGAGATCACCATACTCTTTGTCGGAGCTGAAGCGCAGAGCAGAGATGAGCCCCCAGACAATAAAAACAGCTGGCCAGTACGGGGATCGAACCCGCGACCTTGGCGTTATTAGCACCACGCACTAATCAGCTGAGCTAACCGGCCTGGCTTAGCCATTAGTGTCTGCCTGATTGAAAAAAAACAGCTATAATGTTTGTGAATGCAATGAGACAATAAAGCTTTACGTTTCAACCCGAATCAGGCGTGCTAACAAAGAGAGACATGCAAAACATGCAGACCTGGGGGGAGCGAGGACTAGAATTGAGAACCGCTTCCTTAGACTTTAAGTCAGTGTGAACAAAAGAGGTGAGAAGTTTTCTGCATGATCCGAGTGTTCCAAGGTAGCCTACATAATACAATAATCCATACACATGCATACTGGTGTAACAAGACCGAGAAGGTCCTTAAACACAAAAGCTTAATCTCTTTGTTAATTTGACAACATAATCTCGGCCATTGCAAAGGAGCAGGCCCAGAGGAGGGACAGCCTCTTTGCATCAAACCCATCATTCCCAGCTATGCTCGTTATTCTTGAAAGGCCAGGGGAATTAGCTGAAATGGTAGAGCGTTCGCTTAGCATTCGAGAGGTAGCGGGATCGATGCCCGCATTCTCCAAGTTGGCTCCTGCCCTTTTACTCACACATCCCTAGATCAGTGGTTTTCAATCATGTCCTGGAGGCATCCCTGCCCTGCACATTTCGCATTTCCCCTCATCTAACACACCTGTTTCAAATCATCAGCTCATTAGTAGAGACTGCAAGACCTGATTTGGGTGTGTCTAATAAGGGAGACATACAAAATGTTCAGGGCAGGGGTGCCTCCAGGAAAGGTTTGAAAACCATTGCCCTAAAGAGACCGACTGAGCGTTGACGCAATGCTGCCACACTCCGACGTTAGCTTTTTTTGGGCTCACAGCTGCCAAAAGGTATTTCAGACATGGTCCTGTGCAAATTGGTTGCAAAACAGTGCCATTTTACGCACAGTTCCCTAAAGCCATGGTTTTCAAACCTGTCCTGGAGGCACCCCTGCCCTTCACATTTTGAATGTTTCCCTCATCTAACACACCTGTTTCAAATCATCAGCTCATTAGTAGAGACCGCGAGACCTTATTTGGGTGTGTCTAATAAGGGAGACAATAAAAATGTGCAGGGCAGGGGTGCCTCCAGGACAGGTTTGAGAACCACTGCCCTAAAGAGACAGACTGAGCATCGATGCAATGCGGCCACGCTCTCTACGTTAGTTAATTTTTTTGGACTAAAAGGTGCCGAAAAGTATTTCAGACATTGTCCTGCGCAAACTGGTGGCAAAATAGGTCCCACCGAGATTTGAACATGGATCACTTGATTCAGAGACCAGGGACCTTTAGATCTTCAGTCTAACACTCTCCCAACTGAGCTATTTCGGCTACAACAAACCTCTGCTTAGCAAGCAGGGATTTCAGTGAGATCACCATACTCTTTGTCGGAGCTGAAGCGCAGAGCAGAGATGAGCCCCCAGTCAATAAAAACAGCTGGCCAGTACGGGGATCGAACCCGCGACCTTGGCGTTATTAGCACCACGCACTAATCAGCTGAGCTAACCGGCCTGGCTTAGCCATTAGTGTCTGCCTGATTGAAAAAAACCAGCTATAATGTTTGGGAATGCAATGAGACAATAAAGCTTCACGTTTCAACCCGAATCAGGTGTGCTAACAAAGAGAGACATGCAAAACATGCAGACCTGGGGGGAGCGAGGACTAGAATTGAGAACCGCTTCCTTAGACTTTAAGTCAGTGTGAGCAAAAGAGGTGAGAAGTTGTCTGCATGATCCGAGTGTTCCAAGGTAGCCTACATAATACAATAATCCATACACATGCATACTGGCGTAACAAGACCGAGAAGGTCCTTAAACACAAAAGCTTAATCTCTTTGTTAATTCGACAACATAATCTCGGCCATTGCAAAGGAGCAAGCCCAGAGGAGGGACAGCCTCTTTGCATCAAACCCGTCATTCCCAGCTATGCTCGTCATTCTTGAAAGGCCAGGGGAATTAGCTGAAATGGTAGAGCGTTCGCTTAGCATTCGAGAGGTAGCGGGATCGATGCCCGCATTCTCCAAGTTGGCTCCTGCCCTTTTACTCACACATCCCTAGATCAGTGGTTTTCAATCCTGTCCTGGAGGCATCCCTGCCCTGCACATTTCGCATTTCCCCTCATCTAACACACCTGTTTCAAATCATCAGCTCATTAGTAGAGACTGCAAGACCTGATTTGGGTGTGTCTAATAAGGGAGACATACAAAATGTTCAGGGCAGGGGTGCCTCCAGGAAAGGTTTGAAAACCATTGCCCTAAAGAGACCGACTGAGCGTTGACGCAATGCTGCCACACTCCGACGTTAGCTTTTTTTGGGCTCACAGCTGCCAAAAGGTATTTCAGACATGGTCCTGTGCAAATTGGTTGCAAAACAGTGCCATTTTACGCACAGTTCCCTAAAGCCGTGGTTTTCAAACCTGTCCTGGAGGCACCCCTGCCCTTCACATTTTGAATGTTTCCCTCATCTAACACACCTGTTTCAAATCATCAGCTCATTAGTAGAGACCGCGAGACCTTATTTGGGTGTGTCTAATAAGGGAGACAATAAAAATGTGCAGGGCAGGGGTGCCTCCAGGACAGGTTTGAGAACCACTGCCCTAAAGAGACAGACTGAGCATCGATGCAATGCGGCCACGCTCTCTACGTTAGTTAATTTTTTTGGACTAAAAGGTGCCGAAAAGTATTTCAGACATTGTCCTGCGCAAACTGGTGGCAAAATAGGTCCCACCGAGATTTGAACATGGATCACTTGATTCAGAGTCCAGAGTGCTAACCATTACACCATGGAACCTTAACTGTTGCAGCTGTTGCTCACAGGGCCACAAACACTGGCACCATCTCCAAACTAGTGCTGTTTTATCTTTTCCTGCGGCAAGAAAGCACACAGGCTCCACCGAGATTCGAACTCAGATCGCTGGATTCAAAGCCCAGAGTGCTGACCATTACAACATGGAACCAAAACTGCTTGGTTGGAGGCCAACTTGGAAACAGATAGCTCTCTGGCTGTGGGGAAGCAGTTATACAGAGAGGTTGGAACCCAGTGATTTTTTGTCAATGGCCCGCCTCAAAAAATGGAAAATTTTGGGAGATGTTGCCGAAACCCGGGATCGAACCAGGGACCTTCAGATCTTCAGTCTAACGCTCTCCCAACTGAGCTATTTCGGCTACAACAAACCTCTGCTTAGCAAGCAGTGATTTCAGAGAGATCACCCTACTCTTTGTCGGAACTGAAGAGCAGAGATGAGCCCCCAGACAATAAAAACAGCTGGCCAGTACGGGGATCGAACCCGCGACCTTGGAGTTATTAGCACCACGCTCTAACCAGCTGAGCTAACCGGCCTGGCTTAGCCATCCATGTCTGCCTGATTGGAAAAAAACTGCCATAATGTTTGTGAATGCAATGAGACAATAAAGCTTCACGTTTTAACCTGAACAAGGGCTCGTCCGGGATTTGATCCTCGAGACAGTGTGAAAGGCTAACGAATGCAAGTTGGCCTCTTAATTGACCTAAAAATGGGGCTGTATCTAACATGTAGAGGGATGTTAGGGAGGACAGCTGAAACGGTCAGATGTCACTTAGACCAGCGGGTCTCAATTCCAGTCCTCGCGCCCCCTGCTCTTCACATTTTGTAAGTTTCTTGCATAGCTTCAGACATTTGTTCCATTCGAACGTAAGTGCCCTGAGAACTGGACATCACATGACAGCCCTCCGTGATTCAAGTTCAAAGCGTATGTATATGTTCAATTCATAGTGAGTAATACAGTGGTGTATCGAGGTATACAGAGGTAAAGGATGTCACACTTCTCCATGTGTGAAGAAGTTGCGCAGCACAAATCCGTGAACCAATGTTCCAAAGTGAAGTATACTTTGACGGATTTCCCCTGCTCAGGGAGTGGGGAGCAATGAACACTGTGTAGGGACCATGTCAATCACTAGGAGCTCACTTCTAATGAGCTGATTATCCGAATCAGGTGTGCTAACAAAGAGAGACATGCAAAACATGCAGACCTGGGGGAGCGAGGACTAGAATTGAGAACCGCTTCCTTAGACTTTAAGTCAGTGTGAGCAAAAGAGGTGAGAAGTTGTCTGCATGACCCGAGTGTTCCAAGGTAGCCTACATAATACAATAATCCATACACACTCTCTACGTTAGTTAATTTTATCGGACTAAAAGGTGCCGAAAAGTATTTCAGACATTGTCCTGTGCAAACTGGTGGCAAAATAGGTCCCACCGAAATTTGAACTCGGATCACTGGATTCAGAGTCCAGAGTGCTAACCATTACACCATGTAACCTTAACTGGTGCAGCTGTTACTCACAGGGCCACAAACACTGGCACCATCGCCAAACTAGTGCTGTTTTATCTTTTCCTGCGGCAAGAAAGCACACAGGCTCCACCGAGATTCGAACTCAGATTGCTGGATTCAAAGCCCAGAATGCTGACCATTACACCATGGAACCAAAACTGCTTGGTTGGAGGCCAACTTTGAAACAGATAGCTCTCTGGCTGTGGGGAAGCAGTTATACAGAGAGGTTGGAACCCAGTAATTTTTGGTCAATGGCCCGCCTCAAAAAAGGGAAAAGTGTGGGAGATGTTGCCGAAACCCGGGATCGAACCAGGGACCTTCAGTCTAACGCTCTCCAAACTGAGCTATTTCGGCTACAACAAACTGCTTAGCAAGCAGTGATTTCAGTGAGATCACCCTACTCTTTGTCGGAAATGAAGAGCAGAGCAGAGATTAGCCCCCAGACAATAAAAACAGCTGGCCATTCCGGGGATTGAAGACGCGACCTTGGCGTTATTAGCACCACGCTCTAACCAGCTGAGCTATCCGGCCTGGCTTAGCCATCCATGTCTGCCTGATTGGAAAAAACCTGCCATAATGTTTGTGAATGCAATGAGACAATAAAGCTTCACGTTTTAACTTGAACAAGGGCTCGTCCGGGATTTGAACCCGGGACCTCTCGCACCCAAAGCGAGAATCATACCCCTAGACCAACGAGCCTTCTTTCCCTAAGCTAAAAAAAAAAGAGCTATTCCAGCATCAACAAAAGAAGGAACATGAACTAACGTGGAAGCAATCAAAGTCCTCGAGACAGTGTGAAAGGCTAACGAATGCAAGTTGGCCTCTTAATTGACCTAAAAATGGGGCTGTATCTAACATGTAGAGGGATGTTAGGGAGGACAGCTGAAACGGTCAGATGTCACTTAGACCAGCGGGTCTCAATTCCAGTCCTCGCGCCCCCTGCTCTTCACATTTTGTAAGTTTCTTGTATAGCTTCAGACATTTGTTCCATTCGAACGTAAGTGCCCTGAGAACTGGACATCACATGACAGCCCTCCGTGATTCAAGTTCAAAGCGTATATATATGTTCAATTCATAGTGAGTAATACAGTGGTGTATCGAGGTATACAGAGGTAAAGGATGTCACACTTCTCCATGTGTGAAGAAGTTGCGCAGCACAAATCCGTGAACCAATGTTCCAAAGTGAAGTATACTTTGACGGATTTCCCCTGCTCAGGGAGTGGGGAGCAATGAACACTGTGTAGGGACCATGTCAATCACTAGGAGCTCACTTCTAATGAGCTGATTATCCGAATCAGGTGTGCTAACAAAGAGAGACATGCAAAACATGCAGACCTGGGGGAGCGAGGACTAGAATTGAGAACCGCTTCCTTAGACTTTAAGTCAGTGTGAGCAAAAGAGGTGAGAAGTTGTCTGCATGACCCGAGTGTTCCAAGGTAGCCTACATAATACAAGAATCCATACACATGCATACTGGCGTAACAAGACCGAGAAGGTCCTGCGCAAACTGGTGGCAAAATAGGTCCCACCGAGATTTGAACTCGGATCACTGGATTCAGAGTCCAGAGTGCTAACCATTACACCATGGAACCTTAACTGGTGCAGCTGTTACTCACAGGGCCACAAACACTGGCACCATCGCCAAACTAGTGCTGTTTTATCTTTTCCTGCGGCAAGAAAGCAAACAGGCTCCACCGAGATTCGAACTCAGATCGCTGGCTTAGCCATCCATGTCTGCCTGATTGGAAAAAACCTGCCATAATGTTTGTGAATGCAATGAGACAATAAAGCTTCATGTTTTAACCTGAACAAGGGCTCGTCCGGGATTTGAACCCGGGACCTCTCGCACCCAAAGCAAGAATCATACCCCTAGACCAACTAGCCTTCTTTCCCTAATCCAAGGAAAAAGAGCTATTCCAGCATCAACAAAAGAAGGAACATGAACTAACGTGGAAGCAATCAAAGTCCTCGAGACAGTGTGAAAGGCTAACGAATGCAAGTTGGCCTCTTAATTGACCTAAAAATGGGGCTGTATCTAACATGTAGAGGGATGTTAGGGAGGACAGCTGAAACGGTCAGATGTCACTTAGACCAGCGGGTCTCAATTCCAGTCCTCGCGCCCCCTGCTCTTCACATTTTGTAAGTTTCTTGTATAGCTTCAGACATTTGTTCCATTCGAACGTAAGTGCCCTGAGAACTGGACATCAAATGACAGCCCTCCGTGATTCAAGTTCAAAGCGTATGTATATGTTCAATTCATAGTGAGTAATACAGTGGTGTATCGAGGTATACAGAGGTAAAGGATGTCACACTTCTCCATGTGTGAAGAAGTTGCGCAGCACAAATCCGTGAACCAATGTTCCAAAGTGAAGTATACTTTGACGGATTTCCCCTGCTCAGGGAGTGGGGAGCAATGAACACTGTGTAGGGACCATGTCAATCACTAGGAGCTCACTTCTAATGAGCTGATTATCCGAATCAGGTGTGCTAACAAAGAAAGACATGCAAAACATGCAGACCTGGGGGAGCGAGGACTAGAATTGAGAACCGCTTCCTTAGACTTTAAGTCAGTGTGAGCAAAAGAGG